>NC_056750.1:742631987-742911987 GCF_019279795.1 Protopterus annectens | reverse complement strand
CTTTTCTATATAACACTATGACAGTGAAATGAGCACCGTTCTATATAGAAGCCTTCTTTTTCTAACTTGCTGTAGAGATAAATGTCTCTCACTAAAGTGTTTCTTCTCTTGACAAATGAATGTACTTATTACAGAACAGGGAACAAACATATTGCTGACTTCAAACCATACTTTACAGTCATTTCAGTATATATAATGAGATAGTCTGTAAAATGGGTTAGCTAACTGCTGAGTCATCAGTTTAAAAAGCAATAGTTGTAGTAAAATGAAGTGATTTGTGTATTTTCTGGACTTAATGCTTTGAAATAAATTTACTGTTAAAGAGGTCTACATTTAACATTGGTTGATAACATTCCAAGATAGCAAAAATCATTAAAGAAATGCAGTAAATTTATTTTCCTTGAGCAGTGACTTGCAGACTTGTGACCCACATGATATTAATGACCTGCAGCACCTCTGTCTTTTGAAATATAAGCATAAAGCTTGAGTAAACAACCTGCATATTTGTGTACCACTACAGTTTTCCTGGGTACTATGTGCCGTCTGCTCTGTCTATTGTTAATAAAGTGAAGATTTTATTTGTTGAATGGGGGTACAACACTGATCATTGTGGATGGTATTCATGCTTGGTACTGGGTCACAACTTATCAGACTGAAAGAATAGTACCTAAATAACACTAGTTGGACATTATTTAACAAAACAGAGTAACAAATGTTTGTGTAACACATACATGGAGATTAATGATATTATATTAAAATATAATGCAACTGATGGGGCACTGACCCCAGAACAGCTGTCTACACTATACACACGTGAAGGTAAACAGTTGGAGGATGCCAGTACATTAACAGCTCTATGTTTTGAATCATTTTTCTCTCCTTTTCTCACTCCATGTGACACAGTGACCTAATGTCCTTCTGGGTCTACCAGTATTCCACTCAACCCTCTCACAGTCCAATGCCCAAATTGGAACCAGAACCAGTGAGGTTCTTAAGGACATCTTTAGAGATTGTTGCTCTCTATCAAGCTGGGGGGAAGGGGAGGTCTTATTTTATAACCTACCCCTGTTCTTCCATTCTTTCCTCACTTGCAGATTCTCATGGTAATGTCCAAGAGGTGGGGATGCAATGGAGACCTGCAGCATATCACCCTGACATTAAGGCAGCAGAGCCATGTCTCCACTTATCTCACTGAGACATCCCTGGACTCAACCATGGGTCATTGCAGTAGACACCCACAGGACTGCCATCCCTCCCAGGGATGGTAATGCCATTCCTCCTTGCCACTTTGTTAGTCTCACAAATTAATTAAACCCAGGTCTTCCGGGCAATAGTCAAAGCTTAATCCCTCTATGCCAGTGGAGTGGCTAGATCAACAGCTCTAATACAACAGGTCCAAGTGTTCTGCTGATGTGATTAAAACTATATTACTATCTCCATCTTCTTTTAACATAATCATAGTCTTCTGAAACTCAAATCTCTGGTTGAGCTTCTAGGGGAGGTCTTCATCAGCAAACTCATACTAGAAATAAATACAATGTAGATGGCAGTGCAATGGTAAATGTCATGAGACACTGCTTGCAGCAGTGAATCAGGATTATTTTTTTACTACCTGTTCCTTTAGTTGACCCTCAACACTGACTTCTGCTCACCAAGTTGGTCTATTTGTTCTACTGGCAGTGTGAATCCTGCATCCCGTCCATTATTCCTTCCAAGTGTCAAGCAGTGGGAGTTGTACCATCCTCCATTTTTGAGAAATAATTTTCACTCCATGACTTTGTCCTTGTGAATAAGCTCACTACACCCCAAGAGTGTGCTGATGCATTCATCCTCACTACACCCCAAGAGTGTGCCGATGCATTCATCCTCACTACACCCCAAGAGTGTGCTGATGCCAAGTCATTCATCCTCACTACACCCCAAGTGTGCGGTGATGCATTCATCCTCACTACACCCCAAGAGTGTGCTGATGCATTCATCCTCACTACACCCCAAGAGTGTGCTGATGCCAAGTCATTCATCCTCACTACACCCAAAGAGTGTGCTGATGCCAAGCCATTCATCCTCACTACACCCCAAGAGTGTGCCGATGCCAACTCATTCATCCTCACTACACCCCAAGAGAGTGCCGATGCCAACTCATTCATCCTCACTACACCCCAAGAGTGTGCCGATGCCAAGTCATTTATCCTCACTACACCCCAAGAGTGTGCCGATGCCAAGTCATTCTCCTCACTACACCCCAAGAGTGTGCCGATGCCAAGTCATTCATCCTCACTACACCCCAAGAGTGTGCCGATGCCAAGTCATTCATCCTCACTACACACCAAGAGTGTGCCGATGCCAAGTCATTCATCCTCACTACACCCCAAGAGTGTGCCGATGCCAACTCATTCATCCTCACTACACCCCAAGAGTGTGTTGATGCCAACTCATTCATCCTCACTACACCCCAAGAGTGTGTTGATGCCAACTCATTCATCCTCACTACACCCCAAGAGTGTGCCAATGCCAACTCATTCATCCTCACTACACCCCAAGAGTGTGCCGATGCCAACTCATTCATCCTCACTACACCCCAAGAGTGTGCTGATGCATTCATCCTCACTACACCCAAAGAATGTGCTGATGCCAACTCATTCATCCTCACTACACCCCAAGAGTGTGCCGATGCCAACTCATTCATCCTCACTACACCCCAAGAGTGTGCTGATGCCAAGTCATTCTTCCTCACTACACCCCAAGAGTGTGCTGATGCCAAGTCATTCATCCTCACTACACCCCAAGAGTGTGCTGATGCCAAGTCACTCATCCTCATTACACCCCAAGAGTGTGCTGATGCATTCATCCTCACTACACCCCAAGAGTGTGCTGATGCCAACTCATTCATCCTCACTACACCCAAGAGTGTGCCAATGCCAACTCATTCATCCTCACTACACCCCAAGAGTGTGCTGATGCCAAGTCATTCATCCTCACTACACCCCAAGAGTGTGCTGATGCATTCATCCTCACTACACCCAAAGAATGTGCTGATGCCAAGTCATTCATTCTCACTACACACAAAGAGTGTGCCGATGCCAACTCATTCATCCTCACTACACCCCAAGAGTGTGCTGATGCCAAGTCATTCATCCTCACTACACCCCAAGAGTGTGCTGATGCCAAGTCATTCATCCTCACTACACCCCAAGTGTGCTGATGCCAAGCCATTCATCCTCACTACACCCCAAGAGTGTGCCGATGCCAACTCATTCATCCTCACTACACCCCAAGAGAGTGCCGATGCCAACTCATTCATCCTCACTACACCCCAAGAGTGTGCCAATGCCAAGTCATTTATCCTCACTACACCCCAAGAGTGTGCCGATGCCAAGTCATTCATCCTCACTACACCCCAAGAGTGTGCCGATGCCAAGTCATTCATCCTCACTACACCCCAAGAGTGTGCTGATGCCAAGTCATTCATCCTCACTACACCCCAAGAGTGTGCCGATGCCAAGTCATTCATCCTCACTACACCCCAAGAGTGTGCCGATGCCAACTCATTCATCCTCACTACACCCCAAGAGTGGGCCGATGCCAACTCATTCATCCTCACTACACCCCAAGAGTGTGTTGATGCCAACTCATTCATCCTCACTACACCCCAAGAGTGTGCCGATGCCAACTCATTCATCCTCACTACACCCCTAGAGTGTGCCGATGCCAACTCATTCATCCTCACTACACCCCAAGAGTGTGCTGATGCATTCATCCTCACTACACCCAAAGAATGTGCTGATGCCAACTCATTCATCCTCACTACACCCCAAGAGTGTGCCGATGCCAACTCATTCATCCTCACTACACCCCAAGAGTGTGCTGATGCCAAGTCATTCATCCTCACTACACCCCAAGAGTGTGCTGATGCCAAGTCATTCATCCTCACTACACCCCAAGAGTGTGCTGATGCCAAGTCACTCATCCTCACTACACCCCAAGAGTGTGCTGATGCATTCATCCTCACTACACCCCAAGAGTGTGCTGATGCCAACTCATTCATCCTCACTACACCCAAGAGTGTGCCAATACCAACTCATTCATCCTCACTACACCCCAAGAGTGTGCTGATGCCAAGTCATTCATCCTCACTACACCCCAAGAGTGTGCTGATGCCAAGTCATTCATCCTCACTACACCCCAAGAGTGTGCTGATGCCAACTCATTCATCCTCACTACACCCCAAGAGTGTGCTGATGCCAAGTCATTCATCCTCACTACACCCCAAGAGTGGGCTGATGCCAAGTCATTCATCCTCACTACACCCCAAGAGTGTGCTGATGCATTCATCCTCACTACACCCAAAGAATGTGCTGATGCCAACTCATTCATCCTCACTTCCCCCAAGTGTGTGCTGATGCCAACTCATTTTTCACTACACCCCAAGTGTGTGCTGATGCCAACTCATTCATCCCACCCTCTTAAAGGAAAAGCACTACTGTAAATCTATGGTCTCCACCAGGTAATTGCCATGGAGATGCACCCCCCACCCAATACACGCATTCAGATGTGAGCAACCTCTGACACATCATTCCTTTCTTTCACAACATCCAGCTCCAGGGTACAGAGGAATAAAGCCCAGACTGTGATCCAGATGAATGAAGTTTGATTATTAGCTCAAGCTCTTGCTACAGCTGCCATGGGGGACAAGTGGACTCACTACACCCCAAGAGTGTGCTGATGCATTCATCCTCACTACACCCAAAGAATGTGCTGATGCCAACTCATTCATCCTCACTTCACCCCAAGTGTGTGCTGATGCCAACTCATTTTTCACTACACCCCAAGTGTGTGCTGATGCCAACTCATTCATCCCACCCTCTTAAAGGAAAAGCACTACTGTAAATCTATGGTCTCCACCAGGTAGTTGCCATGGAGATGCACCCCCCACCCCCACCCAATACACACATTCAGATGTGAGCAACCTCTGACACATCATTCCTTTCTTTCACAACATCCAGCTCCAGGGTACAGAGGAATAAAGCCCAGACTGTGATCCAGATGAATGAAGTTTGATTATTAGCTCAAGCTCTTGCTACAGCTGCCATGGGGGACAAGTGGAATGACGACGCTTTCCCTGCTCGCTCCTCTGCAGGGGGTACATGAAGTTGAGCACACTGATCTAATGATGAGTTGTATGTGCAAGTCCAACCCAAGTCCAGAACTCAGATCACTGTCAAGATTAAGCATGAGGCAGGTTTGAGAAAGCTTTGCCATCTTTGACAGTGGGCCAGAGAGGCTATTAAACTGCACATTGTCTTAGTTATTAGCCTAGAAATAGTATTGCCAGCATAAAAGGAGTAGCACCATCATCAAAACTATAAATACCCATCTCTGTGACAACATATGGTTGCTCTCTGTCCCCTTCCCTCCCAGCCAAGTCACTTCCCCCATACAGTTGGGAAGCCAGTGACCGTATCTTTATCAGACATGAGTACACCACTAGTTCTTAAATAATTACGAGGCTGATGAGAGACACTGAGCTATCATGGAGGAAGGGAAAAAAACTCTCTCCTTCACTGCCCAGCTCTTCCAACAACCCAGAGTTGTGTGGCAAATATCTTTGCAGGAAATGTAGGTAAACCATGACAGTTTCAAATATTCAAGTTCTTTTGTTTCATTGCAACAACTGAGATTTATTCATGTGGATATACATGGAAACAACAGCAACAAAACAGAACAGGAATACTACTGTAATGAAAATTATTAGCTTTCATTTGTAAAATGCTCCACAGTATCAGTAAGGCATACAGACAAAATGTTATCTATGTACTTAGACACACAGTAAAATGTATATTATTTTATGTTAACAGTCGATCTTGAGTTATCAAGAACTACATCATCAGAAAAAGGCTACTTCTACATCGTTCTCACATTAGACTATTAAATTGCATTCTTAAAATATGTAATATTTTGAGAAGACATATTATGATGCTGCTTTCAATTTGGCTCTTCTGTTTCAAGGGTCTCTTAAGAAAACCGGAGATCAAAAGGCCATGAATATACCTTTGTATAAAATTATTGTTTTATGCATAGGAACAACCACTTTGTGCCCACAATCAGATGATTAATATAAGAAGCTCAGAAATCAACATTACACAATAAAATCAAACAAAAAAAAAATTGACATTTTCTTTTTGTGAGCAGCTCAGCAATTTCAAAACAGGAAAGCAACATTTCCAAAACGCCAAGATCAAATTTGTCATATTCAAGCACTACAGAAAAGTAGCCAACTGAATTATTACCAACTTAACCTTCAAAATGAACATGCTTAGTTTTGCTCTTAATATTTTCAATAAAAAAAGATGATTTGACACTTTTGTATAATACAGTAAACTGCACTATCACTATGCATATTACATGATATAATGCATTTTTGAGCAATAATTGCATTTACCATTTAGCCTAATTATTATTTTTTATAGCTGCTTATGTAAGTAATTCTGGGTCATTACACAATACCGCAAGCTGGCAAGCACAGTATTAAAGAACCATGAGGTATACTGCTTAAAATGCACCAAACTAGGTAAAATGTGTCAGAGACCTCTCATTTGAAACTGCAGCAACCATTATATTGGATTAATATAATAATTAAAAATGTAGCCAATCTTTGCATTTACTGTAGTCATCTCTGTAATGCACTTGTGAAATGCTAAGCTCTAAACACATCAGGAAAGGGAAATTAAAATGCAAGATATGCATGGATTGTCTTCAGTTTAATTAAAGCATTAAGAACGAACATCCACAGTAGCACAGTTTGTGCCTTCTTTCTTCAGTTGTTTTATGATTATTCAGTTTATTCAGTTTAGGGTTGCAGAGGAGGAGACAAGGCCAATATACATGCACACAGTGGGAGCAGTGAAGAAAATAAATCCCAGATACAATACCACTCTATCGCAGGATGCATACCCGCAAATTCACTCACATGTACCATGTGCACCTAGGAGCAACTTGGAGAAATACCACTCGCAGACGTTTCATTTCTGTAGTACACGGTTCCTTAGCAACAAAGAATGAAATGGTATCAGAATCAGGCCATAAAGGGTTAAACAGATGGTAAAAATCCACCATGAACTTGGCTTTTTTCACAGGCAGAAGATCTACAAAGAGAGTAAATGCTTTTTGAGAATAAAGTAAGGGAAGTCTTTGTAACTGAATACTAAGTTGTGAAACACGGGAAATGGCTGCTTCAGTTTCAAATCCACTATCATCTAGTTGCCCATACAGATGTCATACATGTTCTCATAATAAGGACTGCAGTCATTGCATCTGTGGACATAATCAAGCACATTCAAAAACTGTGAAATGTCACATCTCATACACGATTCTGGTAATTAATATACAGATCATGTATGTATCTGTATAAGATCACTACTGTTTTAAAATGCATAAGAATGTAACAATACTTATTTGATTGTACCATTGCATTGTTTTGCTAGTCCTATTGTACACTTTCAGAAACTGTAGCATAAATATTTTAAATATAATTTGAGTCATAGATCTACAGTTAAATGTTTAAATAACACGAATCACTGGACTGGATACCAGCCTCTCTACATAAACATTTTGATGGAATGTTCTGTATGGCTATAACAGTATTGCTCAAGTGGGTAAGATGGTCAGCTGTGCTGGAGCAAACAGCATTGCTAATTACGAAACACAAGAACCAGTTCATTTCATTCAACATTTTTTTTTCCTTTGATAATATATCCTTTGCTCCTCTTTTCTATTCTTTATAAATATTTAAAATTGAAAAAGGACTAGAATTGTCAAACTACATCGTATTGCTGTGCAGTGATTCAAACATGTTGCTAGCGGAAGCTAGGTTAATTATCACAGTCAACATAAAAGTATGGACTGAAAAGACAATCGCAATGATTTTCCCTTTACAGCACTACACAGATGGTGACAGGTCTCAGGGCTTGTTCTCAGGCTGTTAGCACAAAGAAGAGCTGTTGCAGGTTTCCGTACAATGAATGCATCCTCCTCAGAGACTGCATGTCAAATGAAACCAGAAGTAAAGCGACCAAAATCCATTCCAACATGACTAGTAGAAAAAGAACAGGAATGTACAGAAAGAAAGTACCTGATTGGGGCCAAAAGAGTAGCTCCCTTCTGACTGCTATGTATAGTACCAAGGAATGCTAAAAGTAAAAAGAAAAGCCTTTCATCGATATGATCTTCATCATGGATGGGGGCTTACACGAATTATCTGAGATCACCGAATACTGGTGAAACTGAAAATCCCTAAGCCTCTTAACACTGCAAGTCTTTCGAGCTAAAATGAAAATGTTTCTGCTATCCATATTCTAGACACAGGAGAGAAGAGATTTTATTTCTGAATACAGCAGTTGACCGGTCTTCCTTTCAGCTGTAAATATTATGGTCTATCTGCGCTATGTGATAAATGAACATGCACCGACTTGTTAAAAAGAATTCAAAGTAGCAATTTAACATTAGTTGCTTGCATTAGCAAGGCTTGTGCTATGTATCCAAGCCAATGAGAAAAACGGCCTTGTTACGATTTCAATAAAAAGCTTCACTCACATACAGATTTTATTTTTCCATCCAAATGCTATTATGTTACTGTACTATTAATTAGACCCAACAAGGTATCACAGCATATATGCTAAGATGGCCAGGCATGTGTAAAGTAAAAACAATTAACCCTTCCTTGAGATTAACATTGCAATATTTTTCTCAGAAATAAACTATTCAATAGAAAACCATTTCTTAAGTTGATCACAAATATTAGACTTAGAGATGTTGTGTTTTATAATAGTTTATATTTGAAAATGTTTATTAACAAATGGAAAAACAAAGAAAGCAATTGATTACCTGAAATCTTAAAAAATGAATGCCTGAAGCACAGTGGTACAAAACACACTTAAGCAAACATTACCCAATGTGCAACAGAAAACAAACTGCTTCTGTGATAAAGCATTATCATCTCATGCATAGGAAAGAAACATTCACAACAGGTGCAGAAGGTAAATTTTCTCAGTTAAAATGAGCACTTCCTTTTCTAAATTAAAAATACATGCATCAAAACAGAAAAAGCATATATGTACTTCCTATCTGGGGACAAGTCTAAAGAAATGAATGCAAAACAAATTACTAAAAAAGTACAGTTGTGTACACCTACCATAAATGTAGATGTTCGAATGTATTCACTGTTGCAGTCATTACATTTGGGTTATCTGCAGGTAACCCTCAGTCGGCCTGATTACCAAAGTCTTGTGTCCTGCGTTGGATGCTGTCCCTTCTTCCATGACGTCAGGGATATAAAACATGCAGCAGATGCCATTACATCAGTTTTTCTTGCCCCAGATGTCAGGTGCCCCCTAATGGTAAGCAATTAAATATAAAAGTACAATGATATACCTCCAACAAAAAAGCAAATAAACCCAAAAGCTTTTAAGCACAGTAAAGGAAAGTAGAGGCATAAGCAAACGAATTTAGGGGGCTGGAGGGAGGGTAACCAGGACTGCAACAGTGAATACACTCGAACATCTACATTTATGGTAAGTGTACACAACTGTACTATGTTCTTCGTGTTTCACTGTTGCAGTCATTACATTTGGGTAGATTCCCAAAGCTGTGGTTGGGAGGAGGAATTTAAATAGCATTAGGACCAGCAATAAGGCCCTGCAAGACTGCAGTGGCAAAGCCAGCTCTGGATTTAGAGAAAATTGGCAAATGGTAATGCTTGGTGAAAGTATGTACAGAACTCCAGGTAGCAGCTTCTAGGATGTCCCTGGTAGGGATGCCTCTGAGAAAGGCTGTAGAGGTAGATGCCACCCTGGTGGAGTGAGGTCTGATTCCCCTGGGGAATAGGTTTTCCATGGTGCTTATAGCAGAAATGAATGCAACAGCCTATCCATTTAGAAATGGTTTGCTTTGAAATAGCCTTCCCCTCTGCCCCTGCAGCAAATACCTCCAGCAGTTGTTCAGATGTCCTTTGAGGTTTAGCCCTCTCCAAAAAGAATCTAAGTTGTCTCTGCACATCTAAGGAATGCAGTATCCATTTCCCCTTTGTTCTGTGGATTGGGAAAGAAGGTTGGCAAATGAATGGACTGATTAAGATCCACACTGGATACCACCTTGGGCATGAAGGAAGGATTGGTTCTGAGGGACACCCTGTCCACATGAAAGATGATGAAAGGCTCCACTGCCATAAGGGCCTGTAATTCAGATACCCTTCTAGCTGAAGTGATTGCTAAAAAGAAAGCTGTTTTCCAAGAAAGAAATTTTAAGTTTGCAGTAGCAGCTGGCTTGTAAGTAGGTAGAGTGAGTTTCTCCAAAACAAAGTTAAGATCCCAGGTTGGGGTTGGAGCTCTCCTGGGTGGTCTAAACTTTCTAGCCCCTCTGAGGAACTGCTTGAGCAGTGGATGAGAGAAGAGGGGAAGGTTCTGTGTTATAATGAGCTGAAATGGCTGAGGCGTGGATTTTAATGGAGGAAAAAGACAGGCTCTTGTGAAGCATCTCAGTTAAGTATTGTAAAATCTGAGGTAAATTATGCGCTGCTGTGCTCATCCCTTGAGATTGGTTCCAGGCACAGAATCTTTTTCTACTACTAGGCCTCCTTGCCTCTAAAATGATATCCATCACATGTTTACTGAGGGATGGTAAAGGAGAGATTAGGTAATTATCCAGGCTGCAAGGTTCAGTGTTAGAAGCTGAGGGTGCAGAATCTGGTTCTCCTGCTGGGACAGCAGGGAAGGAGTCTGAGGCAGGTGCCATGGGGAAAACCATGAAACACTGTGCAGGAGGGGGTACCAGTGCTGGCGTGGTCAGTCTGGAGCAATAAAAATCATCCTTGGTTTGTCCTGTTTGATTTGTAGTAGTACTTTGGAAAGCAGAGGCAGAGGGGGGAAGGCATAGACTGATAGATTTTTCCAGCTGAAGGACAGAGCATCCACTTTTCCAGGCTTGTTTGTAGGGAGTCCTTGTGCACAATTTGTCCAATTGGTAGTTCTGGGGAGAGGCAAATAGGTCTATATCTGGGCTCCCTCATTTGCTTGTCAACATGTTGAAAATCCTTGGTTCCGTGTGGGTCCATGAGGTTTCTGCTTAGTCCGTCTGCTAGTGTATTTAATTTTCCTGGCAGGAATTAAGCTTGTAGATGCACCTGGTAGCTCAAGACTGTGTTCCACAATGCCATGGCTAGTCTGCAGAGGGGGTAAGAATGTGTACTTCCCTGCTTGTTTATGTACCACATAACAGTGGTGTTGTCTGTCTTTACCATTAGTTGTCCTGGAAGAATGTGGTCCTTGAAGGCTGTCAGAGCATTCTGTACAGCTAACATTTCTTTTTGATTGATATGCAGGTGCATTTGACTTGGGTACCATTTGCCCTGAATGCACTTCCCTGCCAGGTGAGCCCCCCATGCATAGTCTGATACGTCTGTTGTTAGGGTTTGGGCAGCAGGGGGTGGTGTGAAAGTAGTCCCTTGTTTTGGTGGCAGGCCTCTGCCCACCAAAGGAACTCTAGGCATAGGCAAGGTGTGACAGGAATCACTACTTGTAGATCGTGGGAATGTTGACTCCATAGGCTTTTTAGATACCACTGTAGTTTCCTCATATGCAGTCTAGCATATGGAATTAGAAGAATGCAGGAGGCCATGAACCCCAAGGCTTGCAGCATTTGTCTTGCAGATAGCAGGGTTTTTGTGACCACTTGTTTAAAGTGGGCTGTCAAATGAATTTGTTTCTCTGGCGTGAGGTAAGCCATCTGGGAAGTTGTATTCAAGCTTGTTCCCAGGAATATAATTTGTTGACAGGGTACCAGGTGAGAATTCTGTTCGTTTATGGTGTACCCCAGACAGGTTAGAACCCACTGTACAAAGGACTGATGATTCAACAGTATGTCCTGGCTTTCTGCCTGAATTAGACAATCGTCCAGGTATGGGCATATTTAAATATTTCTTTGCCTGCAGAATGCAATAACTGGAGCTAGGCACTTTGTGAATACCCTGGGCACACTAGATAAGCCAAAGGGCAACTGATAGCATGTGCAGCTTGCTTTGAAGTGAAGGTATCTTCTGCAAGATTCCCTGATTGGGATGTGCAGGTATGCTTCTTTTAAATCTAGTGTTGCCAACCAGGTGTCTTTGCCTAGCATAGGAAGCAACTGGTGAAGAGTCAGCATCTGAATTTTAGAATCTCCAAAATGGAGAAAAAAAGAATAGACAGGTCAGGGATAGGACGCCATGAATGGTCTTTTCTAGGTACCAGGAAAAGTCTCGAGTAGAAACCTTGTCCCCTTTCCTCTTCTGGTATCAACTGACTAGCCCCCATGCTTAAGAGAGAAAGTACTTGTTTTTGGGCCTCTGCCCACTGATTTGGGGGTAGGTCCAGCCACCCGTTTTGTGTTGACAATGTCTGGAAGTGAAATATGTATCCCTGGGGCACTATATTTAAAACCCATTTGTCCTGGGTAATGAGTTCCCAGTTCTTTGCATGAAGAGTAATCTTTCCCCCCATATGGGCAGTCAGTTGATAAGTGCTTGGAAAATTTAATAAGAAGTCATTGAGACAGTTTACCACAGGGGGGAGTCTTATTACTCCCAGATTTGGAAGTGGAGGCCCCCCACTACTTAGTCCTGTGTGTCCCCTGGGACTGAAACTTGGGGTTTCTGCTGTGTCTGGGTTTGGATTGAGAAGACCTGAAAGGGGCTGGAAAGGACCAAGTTTTAAAGGGCCAGTGCCTACTAAATCTAGGAGGCTGAACTTGTAAGAAATCTTTAACAGTTTGCATAGATTTATTTTTATCTTCCATCTCTTTAAGAACTTCCTCAGCCTTGTTGCCAAAGAGGCGGTCCTGATTTAAGGGAGCATCCAACAATTTAGCTTTAAAATGATCAGGTAAACATTGCTCCTTAAGCCAAGCATGCCTTCTGAGCACAGACCAACTAACAGCTGCTCTGCAAGAGGCCTCTAAATGAATCAAAACCACATTGCAAAGTATATTTTCCAACCTGTTCAGCAGAATGCATTAAATCCTGTAATTCTTTATTTTCCACACAATCAGGAATCAACTTAATTTTCTGTTTAAGCAATCCAATAACAAGTTGCTGATACTTTAACATATGAAACTAGCAGTTTAAAGCCCTAATGGCCAAGGTTGCAGAAGTGTAAACCTTCTTACCCCATCTATCCAGTGCCCTGTATCAGAAGGGGTAGGATTTTTAGCAGTAGAAGCCTTAATGCCCTTGGGCCCCTGAGAAATAGTCTCTGGATCCGCAATAGGATTTTTAAAAAGGAACTTGTGTGACTCAGGGAACCTGTAGCATCTGTCAGGTTTGCTGGGAGCAGGCGGCAAGGAATCCGGGGCCAGACTAGATTCCGAAAAAGTATCATCAACAATGTCTAGTACAGGAGGAATAGCTAAAGGCCTATGCTGAGGCAGGAGTAAGAAATCCCTGAGCCTCTTTTTTGAATCAGAAAAATTCTGGCTTTCCCAGTGGAAATGCTCCCTTAGAGTATGTAAGGTTTCACCAAAAGAAAAATCCTCTGGAGGGGAAGCAGAGGGAATAGAGTCCTCTGCATCAGAATCCTCATAAGTAGATAAGGGCAAGTCCAGATCATCAGAAGAATCAGAAAAAACAGAATCCTGATCAGAAGATTCATAAACAACTTCAGTCCTAGGCCTCTTAGAAAGGGGGGGGGGGGTTGGCTACCCCTGATTAGAGTTATTAGATCTTCAGACATTCTTATCATTTGTTTTTTAGGCATAGAGGCCTGAGCATGTGGCCTGGGCATTGTTTTTTTAGGCATGGTTCGAAATTTAGGCCTAAGTGAAGGAGGTTTAATATGCAAGTTCATAGGACTGAATACACCCTCAGAAGCCGGTGCCTGCACAGCGGCTCCAGGCCCATCCAAGGTATAGACATCCGCGGGTTCCATAGCTGAAGCATCTCACGGCATACCAGACTCCAAATGGGTCTCAGTAGAGGCCTGAGAATCAGAAGTAGCGGGTATCATGGGCTGTGAAAATGCCTCATTGAGTACCCGCAAACTGGCGACTGGCTTAGGAGAAGCATTGTCGGCAGTTTTGGACCTCGGCAGCCTGTCTCTGTCTTTGTGTTTTTTCGGAATCCCGGTAGTCGGATGGCTAACCGACATTTCTGGATAATTAAACTGAGAACCAAAATATTTAGAGGCGAAAATACAGCAATGACGGATGGTGCGCTGATAAAATAAAGCACAAAATCGACAGCAAGGTACGTCGTGGTCAGGGCCTAGGCAAGGAATACAGTATGAATAAAAATCTTTATGAGGTATTTGCTTTCCACAAGTAATGTAATTATTAACTTTTACTGACATCGGAAAGGAGCAAGAAAAAGTTTCCCCAACGGGGTACTTAGCTTTAGCTGAAGACTTCGGTTGTGAAACTCAAAAATGAAAATTTCAGGAGTCGAACGACCGGCACTTGCAAACTGCTTCTGCTTCAGGCACCGCACAGCAAGAAAGACTGATGTAATGGTGTCAGCTGCATGTTTTATACCCCTGACAACCTGACGTCATGGAAGAAGGAACAGCAACCGATGCAGGACCCAAGACTTTGTTAATCAGACCAACTGAGGGATATCTGCAAGCAGATAACCCAAATGTAATGACTGCAACAGTGAAACACGAACAACATCAATAGCTTTCTTTTCTTTGCAAATCCAATGAAATTAAATGTAATGCCTTATGTATTTATGATGTCAGGTTTAAATATTTTCTCTAGACGGCACATCAATGTATATAAAACACACGAGGATGTGTGTGTAATAAATGATATACCCTCCTCTGTAGAGATAGAGAATGGTTCTTAATGTGAAAACTAGCTTCAAACCTCTCTCTGCCCATGCCTTACAGGGGCTATGAAGTTGCACTATTTTACAAATACATTCTTGCACTATAAACATACTTTTTTAAATGTAAACACTTCGAAGCAGGTGACAAATATGCTCACCTAAGGATCTCAAACAGGGCAGTTCAGCTATTCAGATTTAACAACCTCAGAGTCTTGTAAAGTCAGGGTTGATTCAGTTGCTAAAAGCTGCATTACTTGGAGTCAACTTCTATTAAACATATTAAAACAAATTATCAGAGTATGAAGTCTGCTGGTCTGACTGTAGTTACAGATGTGATAAACAATAAAAAAATGGTTCCATCTTATGTAAATGTGAAAAATGCCTACTGCCAATGTTTCAAAGTGTGCACATAGCAACCAAATAAACAGTAGTGTCAGCATTTGACCTAAACAGACAAATTCACTCTCTTAGTACAGTAAAATTAGTTTAGCTGTCCTGAACAAATGGCTTACATTTCTTACTTGGGGAAAAATCATTTAAGTTGGATGAAATTATAACAGGAGATGGTTGGTGGTCCACTGATCCAAGATGTTGCAAGCCAAACAGGGTGGCTTTAGTTACTATTCGACTGGTACTTCTTTCTATGGAAGATGAGATCAGAAGGGTATGTTGAATATTCCTTTTTATCTTAAGTACAACACAACATTTCTTCTAATTAATTACAACTTAGGAAAGAGAACAGAGAAGTCAGATTGGTAGATGTGAGTCTTCGTTAAGCCAAGTTTCTACTGGGGAAAATATATGGTTGGTATTAACAGGCTCAGTGTTACAGTAAGACAAAGTTGCTAATGATTCTGCAATTAGGATCTGAAAGAGTTAACTTCTTGAAAGGAAATTAATATGGAAATGTGTCCAAGTGGAGTGGTTTTGCATGAAGTCCCTACATTTAACTCAAGTTCTCCATTATTTTGGACACAGAAGTCAACTGAGTGAAGGATTGTTAGAAGTGAGTTAAAATATGTGTAAATAATACGACCAAATACTGAGCATGCACTAAGGTGTATTTTTTGTTTGTGGGGGAGTTGGAGGGGAGTTTTTTTTTTTTTTTTGATGAATGAAGATGAGGATGGGATAGAAAGCAGAAAAAAAACAATAAGCAGGAGGATGTTTATAGTAATTACAGTAAATTTCTATCATACATATTTAAGTAAACAGTAGGATTACAGTGAGAGTCATGATAACGAATGACGTTCAGCATAGAGAAAAACGATTGACATGAAACCGTCACAACACACATCTCCTAAGGTCTACTTCCATGCATCATTATAAAACAATTCTTAATCAAGTGATTTATCTGGTGAATGTAGTATCTTCTGTCACTTTACCAGCCCAGTACCCATCATCAGATTCTCTCTAGCATTATTTTTTTCATGTTCTTGCAAAAGTGTTATTCTAAATGAAGCCTCAGAAGACGCCTAAAGAGCAGAACATTTACCTCCTGCTCCTTGCAACATGTTCTGCTTAAGATACAGTTGGGCTTCCTGCTGCCCTTGGTGCTGCATTTTCAACCTTTTCCTGGTGTTTCACTGCTGGTATTACAACCAGTTCACATCAATTCATAGGTTCATAGGTGTATACTAGGCTAATTGCCCTGGAGCCTACATAAGCCAAGCCTAAGAAAATACCCTGGCATCATGCCGCCCAAAGCTGGTTGTCAGTGCCCTTGTCAGGCAAGGCCACTGAAGTCTTCCCTGGGCTGAACTTCCTTTTGCCCATCCACTCATCAAGGTTTCTTTTAAAGAGGGCCAGTGAAGTGCTCTGCTTGACGTAACTGGGAAGTTTGTTCCAGAGTATGGGAAGTCTGTGGGTTAAAAACCTGTCCCTCCAGCATGTTCTATTTATTGTGGTAATGAGGTTTAGGTCCCTGGAGCGTGTATCACGGAGGGAATGGGATTTCTTTAGGTATAGCATATCTAGTTCTGGGCTAGACCTGGCTTTGTAGGTCAAAGCAGAGATCGCCTCTAAGTAGGCAATAAGAGACAGAGTATAGCTGGAATTTTTTGAGTCTGTACAGGGCATGTGTCTAAGGCCTAAGATCCTTTTAGTGATGTATTTTTGTGGCCTTTCCAGTTGTTGTAGGTGTCTAGTGAGGTACATACCAAATGGGGCATTGTATTCTATAATAGGTCTAATGAGGGATGAGTAGAGGGGGATTATGACCTCTTTCTTCCTGAATGAGAAACCTTTTGTAATGAGATGTGCCACACAGAACTTTCTGACTACAGTGGCAATGTGGTTATCAAAGGAGAGATTGCTGTCAACCAGCGTCCCCAGGTCTCATCACACCTTTGGTGCTTAGTGGACTACCGCCTAATGTGGTAGTTCATTGGCATGGGATTTTTCCCAAAGGGAATGACAATGCACTTTCTGGCATTGAGCTTAAGGCCATGGTTCTGGCACCAGTCACTGGTGTCAGTGAGGTCTTTTTGTAGAATGTCTACATCAGTTGGAGAATTAATAATGGCTCCCAGTTTGCAATCATCTGCAAACTTGGTCAGCCAGAGTCCCTTTGAGTTGGCTTGAACTTCAAAGAAGTAGATGCCAAACAGGAGAGGACCTACGACTGATCCCTGTGGGACACTACTTGTAACGGGTCAGTAGTCAGATTTGGAGTCTGCTACTTTCACAGTGTGGGTACTATAAGTGAGCCAGTTGGCAACCCATCTTACGACATAGGGGTTTATGCCTAGTTTAGTGAGTCTATCTATTATTCCTGCGTGAGGGATGGTGTCAAAGGCCTTGGCAATATCTAGGTAGGCTGTGTGAACTACCTTGCCCACATCCCACAGCTCTAGTGACAGACTTGAAGTCTATCAGGTTGAGCAGGCATGATCTACCTTTCACAAACTCAAACTGCGTGGGATCCAGAGTTTGGAGATTCCCCATATCCTCACTTATAAGGTCCAAAATGATGTGCTCCTTAGCCTTACATATAAGACTCGTCAAGCTAATGGGACGGTAGTTCCAAGGTCTGTAGTCGCTCATCCACTGTGGAGTGGGATGACCGTAGCAGTGCACCATTCGGTAGGAACAAAGCCTGAAATGAGGCTGTGACTGAACAGGGTACTCAGGTGTGGTGCCAGTTCACTTAGTAATTCATACAGAACACAGCCAGGGATATTATCAGGTCCCATGGAAGCTGTATTCTTGGCTTTGGGCAGTGCATTTTTACCTGTGTAGCCATGATAATAGGGACTTGGCATTCCTCAGGTATTGTGATAGGCCCTTTAGGGGGTAAAAGTGGGGGTAAAGTTCGCACTGAACCTGTCGGCCAATGTGTTGGCAATATCAGTTGGTTCTGTATATGTATTGCCATTGTGCTGTAACTCAGAGCAGATCTGAGTATTGCCATGTAGATTCTTGACATAACTATAGAATTCCTTGTGGTTTTCTTTAGAATCTTCAGCAATTTTGTTTTCATAGCTAGCTTTAGAGGATTTGATGGATCTCAGTTTTTTGCTGAGGCTGACAAGCGAGTTTTTCTAGTCTTGGGACCACCCATTTCTGCAACAGTTTTCTCCTTCTGTTGTAGAGTTTGTTTATGGTCGGGGACCACCAGATTGGCTTCCTTTTTTTGGAGGAGAGCGTCTTGGTTCTGTTTGTATGGCCCGTTCCATGCACTTGTGCATGTGCTCATACAGTGCACTGTTTGTATGGCCCGTTCCATGCACTTGTGCATGTGCTCATACAGTGCACTGTTTGTATGGCCCGTTCCATGCACTTGTGCATGTGCTCATACAGTGCACTGTTTCTATGGCCCGTTCCATGCACTTGTGCATGTGCTCATACAGTGCACTGTTTGTATGGCCCGTTCCATGCACTTGTGCATGTGCTCATACAGTGCACTGGTGTATGATTCAGCAGTCAACAGAATAGGTGCACTTATGCCTGGGAAATTGATATCAATAAAAGGGCCAATAAATTCACTCAATTTCTGACGTTTTCACCTGAATTACAATAATCAATGCATTTCTTTTTTTTTATTCTTACTGTTGCCTAAGGTAGGATTTATAGCTCAAATACTATGACAGGTCATTAGTGATGTGATTCTGCTTGCTTGTTTATACGGACACACAGGGTTCACCCACAAAATGAACACACCACAGCAGGATTGACAGAAAAAAGGTACTTTAAGTACTATGAACCATTTTGATGCTGTAAATTCAAAATAAATCTGCAGTACTTCCATTACAAGAGTATAGATGGAAAATAAAGTAGACACAAACTTCCTTATTAACTATGTCATATCAATTTCATCGCAAAAATACAGAACACACACGCACATCATATGAAACAACTGTAAAAGTAATAAAAATGGCAAGCATTTCATGTGCTATTTTGCTCATTAAGATCACTATAGAGATGGTGTAAAAGTCCATTCTCATTTTCAGAGTTAGATTTGTAAAGAGTAACAATTCAACTTGGATATGCATAGTGACTACATGCAGCGAGTGGACGAGTCTGCCTGGGGATAGGTTTCCTACATGGTACCTCTTTTAAAGCAGAGAAGTAAACTCAGCAGGTAGCATTTTCATATTTAATGAGAAAATAAGCATTATTTCCTTGTTTTTCATTTTCTCATTTTTGTAGCCCTACGGCTACAAAAAAAAAAAAAACAAACAGCAATATGTCAGGGTTCATAGTCATTCCATAAATGATGCATCTTCAAACACTGCACGTATATGCATACATGTGTATGTTTATGTCTTGATTGCAGGGTTGGCCATCTTGGTCGTGGCCCACTTTCATTAAAGACCTGGTTAAGAAGAACTAAAGTGAAAGTACAAAATATTTAACAAATCAAATTATAGATACGCGTCAGTAATTAAAACAACTTGGTACATACAATAAAGTAGCAAAAGTTCAAGGCAATCAAAACAAGTAAAACAATGTAGCAATTTCTAACATTTACAATTCTTCACTGTTTCATACAGATAAGAGCCTAGTATAATAAGGTCACACTGACAAATTGTTATAACGTATTAGAATGTTTTAGTGCAGCTCTATGAAGCAGAGTTGCATACTGTGGAGGTGGTAATGTTAGAAGCTGGGAAGAAATACATTTTGAATTATTAGATGCTAAGATACATCATATGGAGAAAGAACATACAGGAGGAGGAGAATATATATTGTCCTATAAAGAAAACAAGTGTTGCAAAGATCAGAGAGAGAAATCAGAGTAACATCAGAAAAGAAAGAGAAGCAGATATTCTGCAAAACTATTGCATTTAAACTAGTTGAGTATTTAAAACTGTGACAGGCACTACATAAATGTATACATTTGGTTAAAGATTAATGTCTGCATATGATTTTTTTTTATTGTAGTACAGTTTTAGTACATTTAAGAATGTGCAAGTGATGAATGGAGGAAGTTGTACAAGGTGCTGCTGTATAATATCTGAAAAGGACACCTTATAAATTGTTAGTTTACTACTTTCTCTTAGTACACCATTAGAAGAGTGCAATACGTAGGTGGGATGACAGGTCTCGCATCCTTTGATGGTTGACTGAATTATATTACTTTATTCTGATGCATGTTTTTGAGAATAGGTCTATTTTCTTTTTTCCTAGGATGGCTAGGATAATTCTGGAAGAAGTTATACTGATGGTTTCCATCTGGAGAGTGAAAGACTAACTTTAACAGCTTTAAAATTGAATTGTTCCAATTTTGAGATAAAAATATTTGATAATCCTGTATTTAGAACAATCTGAAAGGTACAAGGATCAAACGGTGGAAGTTAAAAAAGGGTGACTGTGAGGTGGAGTTCAGGGAACAGTTAAGACAGGCTAGGTGGCAGTGAAGAGAGTTACTTAATAGCTCGGTAACTACAGCAGAGCTGGTAAGGGAGACAGCTAGAATGGTGCGCGAGTGTGACATCTGAACACAGGAAAGAGGACAAGGAGACCTGTTGGTGGAACAAGGAAGTACAGGAAAGAAAACAGAGAAAGAGGTTGGCAAAGAAGAAATGGGATTGTCAGAGATATGAAGAAAGTAGACAGGAGTATAAGGAGATGAGGTGCATGGCAAAGAGGGAGGTGGTGAAGGATAAGACATATGGAGAGTTGTATGAAAGGTTGGACACTAAGGAGGGAGAAAAGGACCTGTACCGATTGGCTAGACAGAGAGACCGAGCTAGAAAAGATGTGCAGCAGGTAATGGTGATAAAGGATAACGAGGGAAACATACTCAAGTGAGGGCAGTGTGCTGAGCAGATGGAAAGAGTACTTTGAGGGGCTGATGAATGAAGAGAATGAGACAGAAGGAAGGTCGGCTGATGTGGTGATAGTGAATCAGGAAGTGCAATGGATTAGCAAGGAGGAAGTAAGGACAGCTATGAAGAGGATGAAGAATGGAGAGGCTGTTGGTCCAGATGACATACCTGTAGAAGCATGGAGGTTTAGGAGAGATGGCAGTGGAGTTTTTAACCAGATTGTTTAATAAAATCTTGGAAAGTGACAGGATGCCTGAGGAGTGGAGAAGTGTTTTCATACAGATTTTTAACAATAAGGGTGATGTGCAGAACTGTAGTAACTACAGAGGGATTAAACTCATCAGTCACAGCATGAAGTTATGAGAAAGAGTAGTGGAACCTAGGTTAAGAAGGGAGGTGATTATTAGTGATTAGCAGTATGGTTTCCTGCCAGGAAAGAGCACTGCAGATGTGATGCTTGCTCTGAGAGTGTTGATGGAGAAGTATAGAGAAGTTCAGAAGGAATTGCATTGTGTCTTTGTGGACTTAGAGAAAGCATATGATAGGGTGCCTAGAGAAGTGTTGTGGTACTATATGAGGAAGTCAGGAGTGGCAGAGAAGTATGTAAGAGTGGTACAGGATATGTACGAGGGTAGTATGACAGTGGTGGGGTCTGTAATAGGAGTGATGGATGTGTTTAAGGTGGAGGTGGGATTACATCAAGGATCAGCTCTAAGCCCTTTCTTATTTGCAGTGGTGATGGACAGGTTGACAGACGAGATTAGACAGGAGTCCCTGTGGACTATGATGTTTGTGGATGACACTGTGCTCTGTAGTGAGAGAGTAGGGAACAGGTTGAGGAGACCCTAGAGATATGGTCTAGAAAGGAGAGGGATGAAGGTTAGCAGGACTAAGACAGAAATATATGTGTGTAAATGAGAGGGAGGACAGAGGAATGGTGAGGATGCAAGGAGTAGAGTTGGCAAAGGTGAATGAGTTTAAATACTTTGGATCAACAATTCAGAGTAATGGTGAGTGTGGAAGAGAGGTGAAGAAGAGAGTACAGGCAGGATGGAGTGGGTGGTGAAGAGTGTCAGGAGTGATTTGTGACAGATGGGTGCCATTAAGAGTGAAAGGGAAGGTCTACAAGAGGGTAGTGAGATCAGCTATGTTATATGGGTTGGAGACAGTGGCATTTACAAAAAGGCAGGAGTCAGAGCTGGATGTGGCAGAGTTAAAGATGTTAAGGTTTGCACTGGGTGTGACGAGGATGGACAGGATTAGGATTCAGTATATTAGAGGGTCAGCCCAGGTTGGAAGGTTTGGAGACAAAGTCAGATAGGCAAGATTGCATTGGTTTGGACATGTGCTGAGGAGGGATGCTGGGTATACTGGGAAAAGGATGCCAAGGATGGAGTGGTCAGGAAAGAGGAAGGCCTAAGATAAGGTTTATGGATGTGATGAGAGACGATGTGCAGGTGATTAGTGTGACAGTGCAAGAATCAGAGGACAGGAAGAAATGGAAACAGATGACCCGCTGTGGCGACCCCTAAGGGGAGCAGCCAAAAGAAGTCGTCGTCTGGAAGGTACTTAAGTGGATATCATTTTTTTCCTTTGGCAGTAAAAGATAGGTACGACCTTACTGCATACAACCAATTAAGAACTATGTTGCATTTTCACAGTTAGTTGAATCTAGCCATCAAATGAATGAGCATCATTTAAGAGTCGAAAACACACAATCCAAAAACCACTGCCAACACCACGACAAGCAGGACTATGGACTCAGAGATTAGTATCCACCAAGGATGAAGAACCAACAAGGTGTAAAAAAGTTTGAAAAGTTTATTGAAACTCCACAACAATAATTTCCACTGTTAAGCATTCTGATGAAGCCTGGTATTTGGACAGGGTGAAAGTGCTTAACAGTGAAAATTACTGTTGTGGAGTTTCAATAAACTTTTCAAACTTTTTTACACCTTGTCGGTTCTTCATCCTTGGTGGATACTAATCTTAGAGTCCATAGTCCTGCTTGTCGTGGTGTTGGCGATCATTTAAGAGTCTGCCAAGGGATATGGGTATGACATATTTCATTGCCTGACAGTGTAAGAATTTGACATTCAGGATATTGCAAGCTTTTGTAATGATTAGAACAGAACAGTATGGAATTGCTTGAAGTACCACTGTGCATTAAGATGAAGCCAACAAGTCATTTCTCTAATCTGAGGAAGCCATCGTGAAGGCATTTTGATGATTGTCTGGTGTGTGAGTTACTTGATTTGTTTTATATATAAACTGAATAAACTAGGTTTAAAAATTGGTTCTTGTTATTTGCTTGCTTTTTTAGTACACTATGACTGAGTTCTCATCTAACACTGAATTTTCTATCTGCTAAGTAACTGTGCAAATTTCATATCCTGAACATATACCAGATTGCATTTAATCTCACCATAGAAATGACTTATATATGAATATAATCTTGAAGAACCAGTGTAAAATCTTTAGGAATGAACTGGCAGAATTGTAAATAGTTCTATGTATTTATTAAGACAGACAATGTCATTTGTATGTAATAGTGGTAACTCTTCCATGAAATGAAAATGTAGTTTATATATAATTTTGTGCTATGCCATGTGCTGTGTGACTTGTAATTTTGATTGGAATGCACCCAGGTTGTAACTGAAAGAGGTCCAAGGACCTGTCCATCTGTCTAGTTAACAAACACAAATAAAAACTTTCAAATAAACGTACCCATTTCTAGGCCTCTGACTAGTGTACAACCTTGAAATATGCTGTTTACTTTTGGCTAGTGGGGTCATTTAAATATTTTACCTTTTATCTGCTACTGTAAATTGTCGGCGTTCATGTGGTCTTGTGTTTATTCTCTCAGAGATGCTCAAATGGTAAGGAACTCTCTACAGATTATGATTATTATACAAGGGATTAGACAAACTACCAGCCTATAAATCATCTAGGATAATATATTTTGTATTCTTGCTGAGTAACTGTGATAATCCTGTACTTATTTTTGGCATTTACTGCAATCTAAGTTAAATCTACTTTGGTTTAAACTCTAGTGAGAAAAGAGAAAGAACTGAGCCATTTATATAGGTCTCTACATGTTGTACAACTTTGAACCGTGTTGTTTTGCTATTGACCAATGGGCCTGTTGAATATTTTTACCTCTTCTGTACTATTAAAAGCCACTTGCATTTGTGCAGTCTCTCTCAACGTGCAATCAAATTTAACTTTGACTAGGTATATGGAGATACTTAGAACCTTACATTTCTCCATTGAAATTCCTATACACATTCCTAGTACAAAATGGTCAGTAGTTGCCTTAAAAACCCCTAGTCCATGCAAAAAGTAATTGTTTTTGTATCTAGACTTACAATGTTCACTCTAAATACAGATTATTCATTTTAACAAGTAGCAGTTCAGTAAATTGATAACAGACCTTTTTGGCAACACACTTACTTCAGCCCATATTAGGAAACAATTGGAACCATGTATTTACACTTTACAACCTACTCTGTAGCCAGCCTGGCTGAAGTGGGCATCATGGGAAAAGGTAGTTATAGTCTCACTTTTATGGACAACCACCTACTAATTAAATGACTTGAAAGAGTGCGTGAGAGATGTAGTTAAATGATGTTATTGGAGACAAAGCTGTCATACGATACCACATTACACCAACCACACAGAGGTCAGGTCAAACAGCTAGGCCTACATATACAGAGGCTGTTAAAATTAACCTACCTGAACGACAAAGGTATCATAAATGTAGCTTAAGAAACAAGTACCGTCATCATCCTCACAAGCATGCAACACGGGCAGCACCCACCATGAAACCTACATCAAAGAGTCATCGGCTCTAGTAAAAAGTCCATAAGGCAAACCACTGCACAATTCAATATTCTAGTTACAGATGTCGCCATACTGAGACACATCAACATGCCACTAAGCTATGCAAGGACAGGGTCATGATCAATTGCTCATCGGGTGCCAGGATTCACCACATCATTCAGGCAACTCAAGTCTTTGCACCATAAGTCCACAAATAATACAGTCAATGTACATTTAACAACATGTACAGTCATTGCGCATGTGCGTGCAAATGACTTGAGAAATCCCTCCTCAGAGTATATGAAGTGAGACAAGATGGAGCAATTAGAATATTTATACAAGGCAGAATTGAAACTAGCCTAGGGCTGTATTCTGCTATTACCAGGAATGATACAACAATATGAAGAAAAGATAATGGGCTTCAACAATGGCCTTAGCTTCTGGTATCAGGTATCATATACATATCTATATATCTATTGATATATATATATATATATATATATATATATATATATGGGTCCCTATAAGATGATAGAGTTTTCATAAACTCAAAATTCACATGGTCGAGACCATATTATTGTGTTTTTGACAATGCAAAGATTTTGAATTGAGATCACAGTACAGTAAGGATCGGGGAAATTTACCCTTTTCACCACCATAGTGTGACTTCAGAGTTGTTATATATAATTTCAGGTGGGCTTGCTCCACCCTGCAAAGATGCAAAATAGGTAGATGTTTGTGTTTTTTTTTTTTTTTGAAGTTTGAATTTTCAGAAACTAGATCATATGGTCGAGACCATATGAATTTTGAGTTTTTGAAAATTCAATCTTCTGACATATACCACACACACACATGTGTGTGTGTGTGTGTGTGTGTGTGTGTGTGTGTGTGCATGTGTGCATCAGCCTGAGTGGAGATGATAGTCATAACTGCTTTGCAATGGATGATTTTACCTCTTCCCCAAAAGCTGTTTATATATTCGTTAAAACCTTGTCCACCCCCAAGGAAGTCTTGATCCTGATGAAAACAAACAAAGCTAGATGCAAGGTAAAAATAGCCACCCAGGTGATAAACAGCCACAAAGCCTACTTTAACTATGTTGGAAATCTTAGAAACAATACTTGGATCTAATAGTAAATAATATTACGTATGTGGACACAGAGGGCATAGCAGATCTGCTAATAAGTAAATTCAATTCTAATTTCACTCCCTCTTCATACTCCAATATGATCAGAATAAGTTTCTTCATCTACACTTCACACTCAAATCTTCCAATAACAATTTATCAAATTAATATTGAAGGCAAAGAACACAAACTCTGGGGTCAGATAATATTCCAGTCTGCCTAAAATATAACTTGTTGGACCTCATAGAAAGGCTATTCATTATTAGCATAAAATGGGCTTTGTACAGTTGGTGCAGAGGACATCAGCATTTATTTGACTGCACAAACTTAGAGCTCCAACAAGACCCAGGTAGTTATAGACTCGTACATCTGACTACTCTTATCTGCAAGTCTATGGAAAGGATCATTATGTAACAAATAAACAGGGATATAGGTAACCTACAGAGTTCATAACCCATTACAATTTAGATTTGTCAGTGGAAGGTCCTGCTTACTTAATCTGGTTGACTTCTTTGAAAAGTCACCGAGGCAACAGACAAGGGCAAATCAGTGCACACTGCATATCTGACCATTGAAAAAGCATTCAATGCCATCCTACACTCAGGCATCGTAGACACATTCTCTCCTTTTAATGTTTACCCCTATAGGTTAATAGATTAGTACTTGATTAACTGTCCTAATGGGTCATGTTAATTGTAGTTAATTACCTAATGTGAGAATCAAATCCTGCACCTTGTGTTTGTAAGGTAACCACTAACCATTATGCCAACTGCCCACTATATAACTTTTTGGATAGAAAACTGTCGCACAATTAGACCCCCAGGAAGTAAGAGTGGGTGGCTCTACCTCCTCCAAAAATCTGTCATTGATGGAGTGCCCTGGGTTCAGTCTATTGGCCACTACCCTTTGGCATTTACTTCTAAAAGACCAAAGATAATGTTAAGGGTTTGCGCTGGACCAGGTTGGTGTCATCTTCCCAGACGATATCAGGATCCAACAAGAGGACCTAATCCAAAAGTACAGTTGTGTACACTTACCATAAATGTACATGTTTGAGTGTATTCACTGTTACAGTCATCACACTTGGGTTATCTGCCTGCAGGTAGCCCTCAGTTGGCCCAAATACCAGAGACTTACTTTTTCTGTGTCGGATGCTCTCGCTCCAGGACTGACATCAGGTCATCAGGGGTATAAAAATAGGCAGCCGATGCCATTACATCACTTTTTCTTGCCCCAAATGTTAGAAGCCCCCCAAATAGGAAGCTAAGTTATGGTGGGGAAAACACCACCAGTAAAAAGTAAACACCAATGCCAATACCCCTGAAAGGGGTGAGTAATAGCCATAGAGAGGAGAGAGATAGAGAAACCAGGGGGTTGGAGGGAGGGAAACCAGGACTGCAACAGTGAATACACTCAAACATCTACATTTATGGAAAGTGTACCCAACTGTACTATGTTCTTCGTGTATCACTGTTGCAGTCATCACACTTGGGTGGATTCCCAAAGCTGAAGAAGGGTGGAGGCAGTCAAGAGTTAGGGCTGGCTAGTATGCCTTGCAGGACTGCTGTTGCAAAACCTGCCCTGGATTTGGAAAAGATAGGCAGGTGGTAATGCTTGGAGGTGTGTACAGAACTCCAGGTAGCAGTTTCCAGGATGTCCCTGGTAGAGACTCCCCTGAGAAATGCTGTAGATGTAGAAGTTGCTCTAGTGGAATGTGTTCTGACCCCCTGAGGGCTTGGTTTCCCATGGTGCTTGTAGCAGAAATGGATGCAGTATGCTATCCATTTGGAAACGGGTTGTTTTGAAATGGCCTTGCCCTCTGCCCCTGTTGCAAAGCTGACTAGTAACTGGTCAGATTTTCTGAAGGGCTTAGTGCTATCAAGGTAGAATCTGAGCTGTCTGTGCACATCCAAGGAGTGCAGGATCCTTTCCCCTTTATTCTGAGGATTAGGGAAGTAAGTTGGCAAATGGATGGATTGGTTTAGAGCCATGCTGGACACCAATTTAGGCATAAAGGAAGGGTTAGTCCCGAGGGAAACCCTGTCAGCATGGAAAATAATGAAGGGTTCCACAGCCATAAGTGCTTGTAGCTCAGATACTCTTCTAGCTGAAGTGATGACCAGACGCAAGGCTGTTTTCCAAGAGAGGAATTTTAACTCTGCTGACACTGCAGGTTCAAAGGGGGGGGGGGGGGGCATGAGCTTTTTCAGTACAAAGTTAAGGTCCCAAGCAGGGGTGGGTACATTCCTAGGCAGCCTTAAGTTGTTTACCCCTCTCAGGAACTGTTTGATAAGAGGGTGAGAGAAGAGAAGTGGCTATGTGTTTTAATGAGTTGAAATGGCTGAGGCATGTAATGGAGGAGAAGGACAGTCCTCTGTGGATCAGATCTGCTAAGTAATCCAGGATTAGAGGCAGGGAGGGCAGAGTTGTGTCCTCTCCTTTAGACTGAATCCAGGAGCAGTACCTTTTCCACTTATCAGAATAGGATTTTCTTGTACTGGGTCTTCTGGCTTCAAGAATGATGTCCAGCACCTGTTTGCTTAGGGTTGCTGAGGGAGAATTCAAGGAATAAGCCAGGCTGCAAGATTTAGGGTTTGCAGTTGTGGCCGTAAAATCAGTCCTTCCTGCTGAGAGAGCAGGGTTGGGCTTTGTTGTAGGTGCCAGGGTGGCACAGGAGTGGGTACCAGTCCTGGCGTGGCCAGTCCGGGGCAATCAGAATAGTCCTTGGTCTGTCCTGTCTTGTCTTGAGTAATACTCTTGAGAGAAGGGGCAAAGGGGGAAGGCATAGATTGAGAGATTTACCCACTGAAAAGAAAGGGCATCCACTTTCCAGGCCTTGCTGTGAGGGTTCCTGGTGCAGAATTTGCTGAGCTGGTGGTTGTAGGGGAGGCAAAGAGATCCACCTCTGGGATCCCCCATTTCTGAATCAGAAGGTTGAAGGTGCTGGGCTCCAACTGCCACTCTTGTGGATCTAGGAGATTTCTGCTTAAGTCGCCTGCCAGTGAGTTTTGTTTGCCTGGCAGGAATTGAGCTTGCAGATGGACTTGCACTTCCAAGGCCATGTTCCACAGGGTCAGGGCTAACCTGCAGATTGGGTTTCCCCCCTGCTTGTTGATGTACCACTTAACTGTGGTGTTGCCTGTTTTTATTAGAAGTTGTCCTGGAAAGAGTAGGGATCTGAAAGCTGTCAGGGCATTCTGCACAGCTAGCATCTCTTTTTGGTTGATGTGCAGATGAATCTGACTTGGGCTCCAGAGGCCCTGAATGCATTTGCCATCCATGTGTGCTCCCCAGGCACAGTTTGATGCATAAGTGGTTAGGGTCTGGGCAGCATGGGGTTGAGTAAAGGGCAGTCCCTTGTTGTGGTTGCATGCTTCTGCCCACCAAAGGAACTCTGTCCTTAGACAGGGTACGATAGGAATGACTGTTTCCAGGTCCTGAGAATGTTGGCACCAAAGACTTTAAGTACCATTGAAGTTTCCTCATATGCAGTCTTGCATACGGAATTAGCAGTATACATGAGGCCATGAACCCTAGGGCCTGCAGTATTTTTCTTGTTGATAGCTGGGTTTTGGTGGCCATTTGTTTGAAGCAGGCTGTCAGATAGACTTGTTTTTCTGAAGTGAGGAATGCCATCTGGGATGTTGTGTCCAAGCTTGCTCCCAGGAATATAATCTTTTGACTGGGTACCAGTTTTGATTTCTTTTTGTTGGTGGGAAGTAAGTGAGAAGGTTTTTCACAAATGTCAGGTACTGCAACAGCAATTCCTGTCTGCCTGAATCAGGCAGTCGTCCAAGTATGGGTAAATTTGGATATTTCTCTGCCTGCAGTAAGCAAAGGCATTTTGTGGATACTCTGGGCGGAGTGGATAAGCCAAAGGGAAGTGCAAAGAACTGATAATGCATAGATCCGACCCTAAAACGTAGATACTTCCTGCATGACTCCCTTATAGGGATGTGCAGATAGGCTTCTTTTAAGTCTAGGGTGACTAACCAGGCATCCTTGGCTAGCATAGGTAAAAGCTGTTGCAGGGTAAGCATTTTGAATTTTTGTACCACCAGGGAGGTGTTGAGAATTGAAAGATCCAGAATTGGGCGCCAAGAGCACTCTTTTCTGGGTACCAGGAAGAGTCTGGAATAGAATCCTTGACCTATTTGTTCTACTGGAACCGGCTGAATAGCTCTGAGGGAGAGCAGGGAAAAAACTTGGCTTTGAGCCTCTGCCCACTGGTTTGGAGGAAGGTCTGGGAACCCTTTTGGGGTTGGCAGTGAGTGGAAGTAAAATTTGTACCCCTGGGATACAATGTTGAGGATCCATCGGTCTTGTGTGATGGACATCCAGTTTTTTGCATGAAGGGCAAGTTTTCCTCCTAGGGGCACCAGCAATTGGTCAGGGATGGGGAGTGGAAGTCATTGTGAGTTTTTTCCTTAAGGAGGTGGCTTACCACTCCCTGCTTTGGGGGTGGGGGCACTCCATTGCTTAGATCTCTGCATACCCTGAGACTGTAGTCCGTTTCCCCTAGGTCTAGCCTGAGATGGCCTGGAGGGGTTGGAAATGACCACTGTTTGGAAGGGCAATGCCTACTGAATCTAGCACTTGTAAGAATTATTTAACAGTCTGAATAGACTTAGCTTTGTCTTCCATCTTTTAAAGAACCTCTTCTGCTTTGGTGCCAAACAAACTGTCCTTGTTCAAAGGAGTGTCTAGTAACATTGATTTGACATGGTCTGGCAAAGTCTTCTCCTTGAGCCAAGCATGTCTTCTCAGTACAGAACTAGTGACTGCTGCCCAGCAAAATGCTTCTAGGGTGTCAAAGCCACACTGCAAATTATGCTTGCTGACTTAGCTTGCAGAGTGCATAGGCTCCCGCAATTCTTTATTTTCTGCACAGTCTGTAAATATAGCCACTTTTTGTTTAATAAGTTCCATAATATGTTGCTGGTACTTCAGCATATAAAACTGAAAATTCAGTGCCCTAATAGCAAGAGTTGCAGAGGTATATACCTTCTTACCCCATCTGTCCAAAGGTCTGGAATCCCTGTCCAAAGGGGTGGGATTCTTGGTTGCAGTTGCTTTGATACCTTTAGACCTCTGGGAAATGATCTCTGGGTCAGCAGTAGGATCCTTGAACAGAAATGTGTGCGTGTCAGGTACTCTGTAGTACCTGTCTGTTTTCCTAGGGGCAGTAGGTAAAGTATCAGGAATAAGACTGGATTCCATAAAATCAACAACTTCCAGGACAGGGGTATTGCTAAAGGTCTGTGCTGTGGCAAATCTAGGAATTCTCAGAGTCTCTTTTTGGACTGAGGATAGTCTTGGCATTCCCAGTGGAAATGCTCTCTTAAAATATGTACAGTTTCACCAAAAGAAAAATCCTCTGGAGCGGAGGCAGCGGGAATGGATTTGTTTGCTTCTGAATCCTCATAAGCAGATAAGGGCATGTCTTCATAATCAGATACCTCAGAGTCATCAAACTCCTGGTCTGTTGAAGCTGCAGGGGACTTGTCTTTTTTCCTCTTAGCAGGGGAAGGCGGACTTCCCCTAATCAGTGCAATAAGGTCTTCTGCCATTCTAAGCATTTGTCATTGTGGCATGGGAGTAGGTGCATGCGCTTTGGTCGTCAGTTATCTAGGCGTAGCGTGTACTGTAGGCCTAAGAAACATGGTAGCTTTAGATACAAAAGTCGCCGGTTTGAGTCGAACATCGGTTCAGCGAAGAATTGCCTCAGAAGCCGGTGTCTGCACAGCAGCTCCAGACCCATCCAAGGTAGAGACATCAGCAAGTTCTATAGTCGAAGTGTTTCGCGGCATACCGGACTCCGAATGGGTCTCATTAGAGGCCTGCGAAACCATTGTAGTGGGCATCAGGGGCTGCAAAAGCACCTCAATGAGTACCGGTGAACTGGCGACTAGCTTAACAGAAACGTCGTCGGCAGCTTTGGACCTATGCAGTCTGTCTCTGTCTTTATCCTTATGTTTTTTCAGAATATCGGTAGTCGGATGGCTTACTGAAGTAATTTCAGAGTACAGAGATCGAGAATGAAAGCCCAATGACAAATGGTTCGGGTGTTGAACCGACAGCGAGATGCATCGTGGTCTGGGCCTAAACAAGTGATGCAGTAAGAATGAAAATCTCTGTGTGGTATTTGCTTTCCACAGGCAAGACAATTGTTAACTTTTTCTGACATCGGTTTGAACAAGAAAAAAGGATCCCCAACGGGGTACTTAGCTTTAGAAAACTTCAGGATTATTCAAGTCGTAAATGAAAATTCAGGTAGCGGCCGACCGGCACTTGTGAACTGCTTCTGCTTCGGGCTCCTCAGCAAGAACGACTGATGTAATGGTGTCGGCTGCCTGTTTTTTATACCCCTGACAATCTGACATCAGTCCTGGAGCGACTACATCCGACACAGAAATACTAAGTCTCTGGTATTCAGGACGACTAAGGGCTATCTGCAGGCAGATAACCCAAGTGTGATGACTGCAACAGTGAAACATGAAAAACATCAAATAGTTGGTGCCAAACCAGGGAAAAAACGAAATACCAAGAAATATAACTGTATCCTTCAGCAAGAATGACTCCACTTGCAACTGTCACATTGACACCTCCCTCCCCATCACTATGCCAAAAGCAAACGGACCTTTGATCACCACATATCCGCTACTTTAAGGAAGTCTTTTTTCATTGCACAGCTTATACAGAAATGTATGGTGCCCAAATCCTGGGATATGACTATCATTGTACACAGCACTTATGACATTGATCATTGAGCAGGATGCCCCTTTCAGTATGTATATCTGTAAACACAAGTGGAACAAAGATGCTTTCTCAGTATAAAAAAAAATATATACATCAAGGGCGTACTTCACAAGAACTATGCAACCTGACTCAAAGCCTTGTCTCCCCCTTTTCTTAGTATTATACAAGCTACTAGGAAGCCTTCTGCCTTGCGTATAGTCTTTCAACAGACCCTATTATATCAAACCTATTACACATTCACAAGTTCATTTGTATTATAAACACCTCAATCTCTTCTGCAAAGTTAACAGAACATGCTAGAAGGATAAATCTTTATCACAGAGAATACCACTTCTGGGGAACCATCTTCCACTCCACATAGAGCAGAGTACTTATTTTACTCTATTCAAATGTCATTTGGATGAATGGATGGGTTACCAGAATTTCACTCCTGGTTTAGCATGGACAAGAGAAACATGTAATTATCCTTAACATATACTTGTTCAGACCATCTACAGATATTCACATTGCAAATTATAAGGGCTAATAACTGGGAATGGAAAGCTAAGTTTCTTAAGATTCTTACAGATCTAAAGCATAGTAAGTCCTTATGAACTAATCCATAAGAGCACTGTAGATGTGATCATCTAGTTCCTGGTCACTCATGACTAGTGGTATCAAAGGTCTTAGAGAGGTCCAGGAAAATTACCACTATAATTACTTGAATTAAAATGGTTTCCAATATAATCAGTTAACGTGAGTTGAGCTTTACTAATTAAAATATGACAAAACAGTTGTGAAACAGGTGATGAGATGCCAGCATTTTGCTTTATTAAAAAAGGAAGGTGGTTTATTAATTGATTTGTAGGTAAGTACTAGGCAATCAGTATGCAAGCTATTATAAGCCATGCTAAAAATTCACATTGAAATGTTCCCTGCAGCCTGAAGCAGGGTAAGACATGGTAGACCAGGGAGAATTGGTGGCACTGCATCCAATTATGCATGTTTATCTTGAAGATGACAAGGGTGCTACTTGGCTGGACATGTAGTGGAAGTTAGTTCCAGAGATGTGGGACATGGCAAGCAGGAGCAGCCTTAGGTCATCTGGTGCCCTAGGCAAAAGAGCTCCACGGCGCCTCCAACCACACAACCCGTGCCCCCATCCTGGTCTACCTACACCAAATAAATACTGGAAAAGCACCCCTACTAGAATGGCGCCCTAGGCAGCTGCCTAGTTGGCCTATGCCTAAGGCCGGCTATGAGCAAGATATGAATTTATCATGATAATTTGTCTTAGCAGTTAGTGGTTTAGTTCCTTTAAACTAAGTAAAGGAAAAGGATGTCAAAGAGGGGTGGACCTTTTATGGCTTGAAAGACTATGCAGATCTCAAAAGAAGCATTGTTAGGACTGTGTACAGCTAGAGTCCTGAGAGTCTGTGCTGATGAGTAGGATTTTTGAGGCCACTAATTATTTTGGTTGTGAATCTGTAAGGTTTCAAAAGATCTTTAGATAAATGCATTCTGAAAGGTATATTATATTAAATAATTGGTCTGATGACTTGTATGCAAAAGAAAATAAAGATTTATTGCAATTATCAACAATAATACTTAGATCCCTTATAATAACATCTTACTGAAGGGGTTTTGTTACCTACATGGTATGTGATTTTTTTTTTTTTTTTTTACCAACATGAACAATGCTACATTTTTATTTACCAAAATGAACAATGCTGCATTTTTTTTACATTTACTTTGAAGCCATTGTCCTTGTGTCATTTGTTAGCAATGGCTGACATGTCTAAGAATGATGTTGAGTCAGTAGATTATCAAATAGGTACACCTACTTTATAGTCATCTGCCAAAAAATAAAGAAAGAGAACTCACCACCACCAACCTACATGCCCTATTATTAATCAAAGGCCTACCTGCCACTGAAGTACCTACAGATCATCAAGAAGATAAGCTTGCAATATAAAAAGTTCACTTTCCTGCATGCTCATATTTATGAAGAGAGTTACAGGAACAGCTAAAAATGTGCTGTTATTTTAAGGATGTTGGTGAGATATTATCGGAGACAGCCGATCAGTGTTTTTTTTTTCTTTTTCCTTCATGATTTATTTGTTTTCAGCTTACAGATTTCATATACACCTTCCGCATTTAGATCAGATGTTGTGAAGTCAGTACAATGGAGTTTTGTGACTGGTGGGGTGGATCTGGCATGCAGGGGATCAGAGATTAGGTTTCTTAGGAGAAGAGCAGTTTTCATACCTTTCAACTTCTTAGCACAAGAAATCTGGACAAAGCCCAACAAAATGGGGGGACACAGGCCCAAAAATAGGGACATATTTTAAATATTGCTATTATAAACTTAGAAAGTTAGTAGAGTAACAAGGTTTGTTTTAACATACATTTTGTGAAGGAGTTGAAGTTTGAAACTCAAAGTATGTCATTTAGCGACTTCAGTCCTTGGATATCTCAATGATTTGCCAGAAAAATATAAATTTTATGAGGAACAGGCCAAAAATATGAGCCAAAAATCTAGACATCCAGTGAAAATCTGTACAGTTGAGAGGTATGCTGGCAGTATCAGAGTCCGAACAGCTTACGTAGGGTGACAGTTTCCAGGATTGTCCTGGCTGGATAAGTCTGTCGAACAGTTTCAAAAATGTTTAGGTAAGGAATTTGCAGTGTTGTGAGTATCAAAGTATTTTTTCTTACCATTGTTGATGAGGCTTTTCTACTTCATTCTAAGATGTTTCTAGTATTGTAGGATCATTTGGGATCTTGCTTTGATACATGTTACCTCTCTGTCGATAGGGCTTTTATGTTAGTGATCACCTGTGGTTGAGAGTGGACTTCAATCTCAAAAATTTAAGATGAGCTGTACCAGCCAACATGTTTGATGAACGGGTAGAAGGAATGAAGCTACTATGCCGATTACCAGTTTATAAGCGTTAATTTTGATATTCTACATACATTCTCCTTTAGTAATGTACAGGAGGTGTCTTTGGCTTTTATTAGGCTTCTTATAGCTGCAATTAAGAATTTTGAATTATAATCATTAATGGAATGTGCAGTGTACAGTAGTTATAACCAATGTCTTTCTGTTTTGCTTGTTAGTATTCAGTCTGGAGCCCTTCATTTTTTTCCTTAAAAATTCTAACAGAGATGCTTATGATTTTGAATAGGTCACCTAGACGATATTGCTCATACACATAAGGTAGTCGCAACCAAATGACAGTTATGTCTTCTGAACAGGTGTTACGATAGCAATAATTCAAGTACATGGTGTGTTTCTTGGGAAGGGTGTAAAGAACAAGCAGTTTAGAAAACGTATGGGTACCAAAATGGGCAGTAGCTTTTTATTTTTTTTTTCCATTTAACTTTTACATATTTGGAGTCCATTGCATCTTTACTATAAAACTGATTGTTACCCATTACATCTTTGCCAAATTGCCCGGGCCACAGCTGAAATGAGTCCAAGGACCATCCCAGCTACTCATTTAATAAACAAAAATAAAATGCAACATGAGGTACTATGAAAAGGGCGCAGTCACATAGAGCTCTGTTTTTAGTAACGCACTACTGCCAGACTATTTTTACCCAGTCACATAAGTGTATAATGTTGTCATGTACTTTGCATTCCCTATTTTCATTTTATCAGGCTTCTGCAAAGACATATACATGCAATCTGCAGCTGATGTCTTGATTAATACAGCTAAGGAATGAGGTTGCACTCGGGGAACACAGTAGAGGAATAAAGGAAATGATGCTGGGTGTATGTTGCAAATGGCAGGGCAGTAAGGGAGTAAAGGAGCAAAATAATATGAGGTGGGGCAGTGCAGTCTGTCTCCATGGTAGGGACAGTCATGACGAACAGCTGACTGACCAGACAAACATGATTGGACATCACTGCTACATGTTATATACTAGAACATACACCGTTTGTAAGGAAATATGTTACCCTTTATGAAATCAAATGCAAAGCTTAGCAGCTGCACTTAATCTCCTCTACTACTGATTTTTTTCCCTCAAGAATAAAAAAAAAACTCATACTGTAAAAGGACTCTCATACAATTATAATTGCTTCCAGCTAACTGCCCCTCCACCTCTGATTGTAGTAAGGTAAATGCCATGCTAGACAGGCATCAGTGGATTCTCTCTGAAGTTTAATCTTCTCTTGGTTAGTTCTGTATGCAATTTATTTATTATTTTCCAATTTTCACTTTAGTTCAGTAGGACAGGCAAGGTTAAGAGAGAGCTGTTATACATTATATTCCTTTTTATCCCTACTTTAAGAGGTTAGCAGTTATTTTTCCCTCAGAGCTGTTTTATTAAAACACAGCTACTGACATTAAAAATCAAATAGCATTAAAGAACAGTAAATTAAACAAAAAAAAAAAAAGATAAATAAAAGACACAAGGAATAGTATTAGACAACCAGTAATGAGGACCATAAGATGCCATATGAACTTTAAGCATATACACACACAGAAATGTATACCTCTCCCCTTCAAACATGTTACAGTGCTCACCTGCTAGACTGAGCATGGTTGTACATGCCAATGCTGGCTTAAATTTGTGGCTACTGTTCCAATCATTGTAAAAATAATCATAGTAGTACTTTGTTTCACCTGTAGTGGTAACTTTAGGTTGGGAATATGTTGTTAGGAGCCTATCTGTCCACCAGGTCTTGTCTACTTGTTAGTGTAGATATAGATCCCCAGAGCAGTTCATAGGTGTGTACAAGGCTAAAGACCAATGTGTCCCTCTTTAAGCCTAGCCACGCATCTCACATCTCAGTAAAATTCTGGTACCCTTGGTAGTATAAGCAGGGACTTGGGACATGAAACATTTGTAAATAAACAGAAGGTCAAATAAGATTGGGTGTTTCATAGCTGGAAAAGCAAGGCATGGATCACCTCATAGCAACCTGTAGGTTAGACTACAGTGAGAGTTGTACTAATCTATCAGGCCATCAATATTAAGGGTTTAAATCTTTTAATTCTTTTGGTAAAGAAAATGAGAAAGTCTTCACAACCATGAGCAAAACTCTATAATAAAAGAAAAGGACAACGAACAACGACAATCTCAAAGCATCACAGTCCGAGTTCCACTGAGATAACTTTGACCTGGGTGTGATATTCCCACCATGTCCATAACAAAAAATCAGGCAAGGAAGACAGTTGGCAGTTTAACAATGTGCACCTTTTTGTGGACATTTAAAAAAATAAATAAATAAAAAATATCACCTTGGTTTTGTCTGCCAAACTGTAGTAGCACATCTAATGACAGTGTATGTAAATCAAAATGCATGCGAGAATGCCTTTTATTTTTATATTGTAAGATAAGTTTTGTAACACCAATACTAACCTAAAAATGACTCCCTTAGCAATTAAATAAATTAACGGGCAGATAGCTAACATTTCACACAATGTATGAATCTCATGTTCCATAGACTAACAGAAAAACTGTAAAGCACAAGTAAGCATATTGCACTACTTTATGGATTTGGAAAATATTCTTCATTTTTAACAGGAACTACACAGAAATATTGAGCTGCTACCTAATACACAGTGGGTAAAGTTTTTTTTTTTCCTTATCAGTCATTTGCTTCAGTTTGAATTATTTTTGATATGAAGAATAAATAAGTCTATCCAACAGTTTTTTGAGCAATTAGGACTCTCAGCTTTATCTAGAAAATGGGTTGCCATGTTAGCTGTCTGATCATAAGGAAAAAAAAAAAAGCAAAAGAAAACAATCCATTAAATACATAATTATATTATATTACAAAACATATTAGTGAAACTAAATTAGTGAAAGAACAGGTTTACAGAATTTGACTAGTCTATGACCAATTTCATTTTACATATCTAAGCCAAACTTTCATCTTTACCATTAAATTAAGCAGTAGATCTTAAAATTCTAATAGGAGTAGTACAAAAATACACTAAAATACTTAAATAGGCCCTATTAAGGCAACTCGTGAACTTCAAATGGATTATGAAACTAAGGCTAACTACAAATCATTCTTTAACTTTGGTAGAAAACTAAGAAACAGTCCCAACAATGGTCAGAACGTATCCTAAACTGGACCACGTACTCTGGCAAAATAGAAATTACAGTTATACTAGCAAACACATTTAATGCAGATTTCAGCTTCCTCAAGCATCTATCCAAACCCCACACATCCCATAAGCACTTAGTCCCCCCCCCACTATCACCAAGGAACATGTTCTAAAGGTGCTAGCAAAGACAAAAAATACTTCCAACAATGGTGGAAGTTTAAGAGTGCCAGGTGTACCTTTGCTGCATCTCTCCTCAAACTGTTTAACCGAAGCTTAGCTATATGATTTGGTCAGAAATTATGATACACTGCAGCGGTGAAGCCGCACCAGACACACACCAGTAGCAGATGGACGTATTAGCCTTATCTGCAATGCAATACATGTATAATAAATGTCAGGTCTGTAATGCTTCACTGGGTTTGATTCTTATCCGTTTACTTTCAAAGGGAAATCATGTCTATTAAAGTTAGACAGGGGTCACAGGGGTCACACAGGGTGTTGAAGGTGGTTATACTGTTCATACAGCAAATTTTGAACTTGCCAAAGCTTTGGACATCATACCTCATGCAGGTATTGTATGTTAAATGTTTTAATAGTGGTTCTTTTATGGTAAGATGGATAGCAAACTGGATGAAAGACACTCTACAGTTTCATCTGAAAGTAAAACTAGAACTCCTCCTCCTTGGCATTTGCTTCTCTGTTTTTCAAACAGAGAACAGAGGCCTATGTTAATGTAAAGTTTCAGATGGCTACAAACTGGGTCTTACTATAAATAACACCTTTGACCCCTGTACACCTCAATAAGAATGTCATATCATTAATAGAAGGTGTAGCAAAAATGGGCTCAAATTAAACAAGAAAATGTGCAGCATAATTTCATTCTGCACAAAAAGCTACTCTCAACACACAGTATCAGTGGTACTCGATTACTACACAAAAATGAAGTAGTGTACCTGGATTGACAGTGTTCCCTTTTCAAAGTGCTCCCATATTCTACTTAGCACAATTAATGTCCAAAGATATAGCATCCACATCAAGCATTTGTATTGTTCCTTTATACTCAATGTGGGTTACACTAGCCAGAGTATAATTACCCTTTTGGAATGTATCTCACTGGATATATTAAAATAACTAGAGAAGCCCCAGTGGTTTCTAAAATGACTTCAAGAATAAACACCCTGAGATACTAAGAGAGCTTAGATGCTTGCTCTCTTTTATCTTTGTTTACCGGGAAAGTCTAATGGGATAAAACCATTTTTCATCGAATGTCCGGTCAGAAGAGCTCCACATTAAACACCAGTTTTGACATATGCATAAAATATACTTACATGATAATGGAAGGAATACAAAATATAGGCAAGAGTGCATGCGTGAGAAAAAAATGTGCAATAGCTTAAAAAAACAGTTTGGAAACAGAGCATGTACTTAGTTAGCATAGGCATACACAGTGTTCAAAATTCATTAGTAATAGACACAGGCTTTTCTATAGCAGAGAGAAATAAAACACTGAAAAAAGATACTATAATATTGCTTGTAATTTCTAGCAATTAAAATAATGAAAAGAGGGGGCAGTTTAACTATGGAAACATTAGAAAGGTTGAAGGTGGTTGATAATAAAAATTATGTTAGTACTAAAGCAACTATGAAAATACCATTACATTTAAGTCTGAGAAGTAAAGTATTTAAAGTGAAAATGGTTGCTGCTACTTGGACCAATATAGGGTACGAGTTCTGAACAGATGAGAAGACAGAGTGATAAAACTGTGATGGCAGACAGTGAGATAGAGTTGGATCTAATTAGTAACAAGAACAGGTAGAATTTTGTCACTTAGAGCTTGTGAGCAATATCATTTAAGCATCATATAGTCTCTAGATGTGGGAATCTGTGCCTTGCCTACAATGCCTTTTGAGATATTGTTGCACTTGATCAGCTATATGTCCTCAAGTTTAATAGCTTATCAATCACAAGAATCAGAACCAGGAACCTAAATCTTCACCAGCAGATCAATGTAATGCAAATGAGAGATTGATTGCCTACCTGATCTCTGGAATAATCTGCCCCCTGCAGGTTTAGGTGTGTACTATATTGTCAGCCTTTGAACAAGACCTAAATGACTGGATGGGTACCCTCAAACTTACACTGTTATTAATTGGCCTGGCCCTTCTTGAGAAAAGGGATACAGACTGAGGGTTGGTATTGGCAAAACGTTCATCATCACATGACTAAATGGCATTGAATCTCTTGCGAATGCTATGAATTCTGATATGAAAACAAAAAATATATAGAATCCTAAATAAATGGTTTTGACTTGCAAAATATTTTTCTGAGTTCATAGGTCATTTGTCTTTCTTGGGAAAAAAAAATGCAGTCAGTACTTCAAGTGACGTTAACTAATTCTGAAGAAATGTCTGAAAAAGCAATTTGTACATTGTAGGCATACCGGAAGCCTGGGAACATATCAGGGTAGGAAGCATCAGTGAACAAGAATTTGCAGCATTTCAAAGATAAAATACAAGACTGTGATGATGAAGCTCATGAAATCCAGGGATAAACACTTGGACACACACCTTCAAATAATGAGAATGACTCCTGCCAAATGTATATTTCCACCTATACAGTCCTTCCATTTGAAATGTTCCAATGCATGTATCAATTGAAGTAATAAGGAAACAGCTATGGGAAAATGGATTACATCAATATTTTTGTCTTCAGCAAAATTCAAATTTATCTGGAAGGGCATACCACTACTTTACAAATGAACAAGTGAAGCAAACACTGACTACAAGGTCCTGGGAATTCTGTTCATAGATGTATACTAGGCTAATGATCACTGGGACATTTATAAGCCTAATCAAGCATCCCAGTTTTATCCCACAGTTTTATATGCATCAGAGGTTATTTTGAGGGGTATCTGCAAGCTAGAGCAAGATTTACAAGCTGCCTTTGTCCATTAAATAGGTAGGTGCTAAACTCAGGGCATATTTCCTACTTTCCATCCAGTGGCTCAGGTCTCTCTTGAACAGCGTTAGGAAAGAGCTCGGCTTCATATGGCTGGTATGTCTGCCCTAGAGAAGGAGGATTTTATGACACTCATCCCTCCCAACATGTCCCATTTATGTTATAAGCAAAGTTTCAGTCCTTAGATTAAGTAACTCCAATTCTACTTGTTTTGCATGTATGCAAAAGGTCTCTCGGAGTGGGATGTATGGATACCTTGTGTGCCAGGCATGGATCACTTCTCAACAGTCTATAGGAAACAGAGTACAGGCATAGGAGTTTAAAGTGATCTGCGTAAGACATGTTGTTTATGTCCTGTATTCTTTTTGTGAGAAACGTCTGTGGATGTTTCAGTTGTTGCATGTGCCCTGGTCAGGTACCTGCTGAAGTGGGCATTGTACTCGAGCACAGGCTGAATACTGTGAAACAATGACTTCATTGGACCTTAGATCATTTTTACATGGCTTTGCATAGGAGACTAGTCAGACATCTGAATCTATAGTTCCTGGGGTCTGTTGATGTCCATTGAAGTTCTCCATTCATGTGGTTAAACAGTGATTCCAGTGGTCCCAACAGGTCAGATTTCAGGATATTTTGGAGGCATCCTGGGGTATTATCAGGCTCCATTAATGCAGTACTTTTTGCCTTAGAGAGCACATCTAGAACCCAAGTCCTAGTGAGGGGGGGGGGGTTTGATGGTCTTTTCTGTGGGGTGGGGTGGGGTGGGGCTAAAATGAAACTGAATTTTTCAGCCAGCTGATATGCTTTATTTTCTGGCTCCATGTTGATGGCTGCATTTACAGTTTTGCACACTGCTGAGTGCTGCCTTTCAGGCTTTGGACATAGCTAAAGAAGGTCTTGTTATTGTCTTTTGCACAGTAGGCTTATCCTTAATTCATATTTGGCTTTAGTGGACTTCATTTGCCATATTTTTTTTTCAGATTGATGAGAATGTTTTTATTATGCTGGGTGTAGCACAACTTAATCCTTGCTATGAGTTTTTCTTCTTTTCTTGTACAATATGTTTAAGTTGGGATTCCACCAGGGGATTTTTTTTTTGTTCTGGGCTTATCTATGGTGGTCTAATCTGTCTCTGTGCATTTACTGACATGTTTCTAGAAAGCTTCTGTGAGCAATTCTGCTTAGGCAGCTGTGCTGTCAGAGTATGGGGGACTTGAAATGCTGACAGGTGATCGCTTAGCAGTAAGACGTTTTCCTTAGAATACTTCCTAAGTGCAACAGGTTTAGCTAGGATCACATAATTGTTTTTTATTATGAAGGAGACAGCCTTGTGGTCTGACCTTAACAGACAGGACATTACACAAGGAGGGGTACAGCATTCTCCATGTTTGTGACAACCAGGTTGAATTTGTTTGCATACCTAGTGGGTGTATGAACTATCTAACCCAAGATGTGTGTGTTTACAAAGTCCATGAATCTCTGGACCTATAAATTTGGGGTCATTACCCCCAATTTAAAGTGGGATAGATGAAGTCACATGTGAATATATTATTGAGTTCAAATGGTGAAGGCCTCCAGTAAGTTCAAAGTATTAGTTATATGGTTCTTGCATGATAGAGGGCTATAGATTGCTAGGATTTGATGCAGGAATTAACCTTTGGAAATCTGGACATGGAAAAGCTTAAGTGAGTCATTCCATCTGACTAGTCTTGAGGAGAATTCATTATTAATATCGAATGACACACCTCCACCCTTAGTCCTTGCCTGTGTAGTAGTTGCCTCGATGTGTGGATGGCATTGTAGCATTGCAATGCTGGGGTACTCTCTCCATGGCTATTAGCCATATCTCAATAACTACACAGGAGTCTATATTCTCAAGGGTGAGGATAGATTATTGTTTAAGCTCCTGGCATTGAGCATTAAGACCTCTAGATTCCCTTTGGATGGTTTTGCTATGTTGAAAGGGTTGTCAGTTTGCCACTGTCTAAAAAAGGCACAATGGTTGAGGACAATGTTTTAATCAATATTCAAAATCACAAGGGGCAGGTGCAGACCATCCTTGGCCAAGCACAGTAGTCGGAAGGCCATATCCTCCCATGTGACAAGCACTTGACATGACAACAGAAACTACTGAAATCAATCATCTTTTGTTCATAATGGGGAATCATCCTTGGTGAATGTAGAATGCAAATCAATGCATGGAACAAACCAGTCTGGGACACACTGTCTGAGAGCTCCATAATGCATCTCTTCATATAGTCCATGGAAGTACATCTTAGACCATTTACACCCACATGGACTATGACAACATTGTACTGGTACTTGTGATCTAATGACTTCAGGGCATAGGTGTTTTGGCAGATTCTGACCCCTGACAGACAAAAGATTGAGTATCTACTTATTCAGTCTGGTGAATGGGATATCTGTACGTCTTACAATGGATTCTCTTAAGATTAAAATATTGGGTAGTGTGTTGCCTTGCATTATGGTCTTTGTAGTTGAGGCTCTGAAGGGTATGGCTGTATGGGTTGTGCTGAGTATTGTTTTGGTGAAGTATTATTTCAGTTGTTGAGGATTATTTCTGTAGGATGAATGTCTAGGTCATCTTTGAGGTTTATGAAGGTTGCTTTTAAATGTCTCAACATATGTTCAGTTTCCTTTATTAACTGGAAAAGGCTAACTGAATGCACTTAAAGGACACTTTTCAGCAGAACCAGCCATGGAGGAAAAGCTCTGATGTGTTAACGATTTTTTCATGGAAATTACAATTAGAAAACATTTACATTAGGAAGCAGCCATGTACATTTTTATTAATAGTAAAGTAATACTGTTGGGAGATGGGCACTTAATCAGATGTTTATTAGGATGAAGTTATTCAACTTTGTCATGTCAGATTAGCTTTTTGTGGTCTTAGAGGTATGCTGTCTGTTGAGCTTTGGCTTTACTGGACTGAATGTAACGATAAAAACTTAAAAAGTGAAAAGTGATGGACATTCAGATGCTGTGTAGTACTTCTTCTTAAGGGGTCATATGCATATATCCCACAAGCCTCCAGTAGAAGAGACTTGAGGCATTACACTGTGAAGTCTAATTTGGCCAGCTCTTTTGTGCAACGTTTTCTGATTTATATTACTGGGGAGAGTAAGTGAGTATAACAACACAGGGGAAAATTAGTTAATGGGTTTAGGAGGTAAACACGGGGCAGTTAGTTGATGGGGTTAGGAGATAAGTTTGTTGCAGTGAGTATATGAAGAAGACACTGACCACTAGCTGTACAGGTAGGGGATTTGTTCCTGTTTGCTGAGACTCAGCATTTTGATTACACTGATACGATATGAAGTAAATTAACGGGCATCATTTTTGCTGTTTACAAGATCACTTTTTTAGATTTAACAGCAAATATATTACGCAAACCTTGAAAGACAACCTCAGAAACAACCAGTGAATGCCCTGTGTTATTTGTAACCTTTAACCTCAGGGAATGGATAAGATTATGTCATTCATTCTAACCTCAAGGATGGATAATATGTCATACATTCACTCCTACCTTCTACATCCCAGCTCCTACAATGGCAGAGCAGGTAATCAAATTCAGCTTGAACTGGTCACAGGGTAGGGCTTCAGGGTCTATATCATTTCATTGAAAACTCATTTCATTGAAGCTTAATTCATTGACACATATTCACTGAAAGCTCACTTCCCTGAAAACCCAATTCACTGAAAACTCACTTCCCTGAAAACCCAATTCACTGAAAGCTCACTTCACTGAAAACCCGTTTCATTGAAACTCATTTAGTTGAAAGGTTTATATGGCCTTTTCCCCACTGTTGTGCGATCCTGGAGTTAGTATATAAAGTAAGGGAGGATGTGAGGGGTGAAGCCCCCCACATAAATTGGTTATATGTTGTCTTCTGGAAGAATTTATTCATTACACTTGTAAGAATCCATCTATATGCTTTAAAATATTTACAATATGTGGGGGGCTACGACACCCCCCAAACAACCCCCACTTACTTTATATACTAACACCAGGATCTCACAACAGTGGAGAAAAGGCCATATACACCTTTCAACTAAACGAGTTTCAGTTATATGGGTTTTCAGTGATGTGAGCTTTCAGTGAATTGGGTTTTCAGTGAAGTGAGCTTTCAGTGAATATGTGTCAAGAATTAAGCTTCAATTAAATGAGTTTTTAATGAAATGATATAGACCCAGGGCTTCATCCCTCTATCCAGTGGATCTAGTAAACAATTAAATATAAGCATAAGAAGTTAAGGTATAATATAGCATATCTTAAGAATCCCATATGGCTATGATATTGCATGACTCTTGTCTTAGTCATGTAGTTGCTGCATTTCAGCAAAGGGTAGGACTGCTTACCTCACATCTCCTGTGTATTTATGGCTGTCAGTCATAGCTGTAAAGTGCCCGTGAAGAATTATATTCATTATGAACCATATTTTTCATACTGACATTCATAAAGTCATGTGAATTCAAATGTTCTTGTTAATATCCATTTTTCCCTTTAATAACCGGCAATATTTGCACAGTAATAGTATTAAGTTCTTAACTCTTAGTGTGAGTTTTTAAATATACATATATAGACAGTGATGAATTTAAGAATTGATAAGCTTAAGCCCAGATGTGCCTCTTTACTTCCCATTTTTGACTTTGAATCAGAATAAATAAGACACATATAAAAGAAACTTATGTTAATTATGATTAAATAAAAACTAAGGTATTAGGTACATAATACCATATCTTTGATTTTTTTCACTTTCCCGAAAAAAAGTTTTGTGTCTGATCTTAAAGGTACCATTCTAACCTACATGTAGGTCAGAATCAATACTACCCATAACCCTTTGTTCTTGTAATATGTTTTCATTTCTCTAACTTTGAGGCATTCTACAACGGGTCAATAAATGTGCATGGCATACTGCATATCGCGGTTATTTTGACCTGGAATTTAATTTTCAAGTGATGTACTTTTCACCTATATACATTATCTGTATATTATAAATTCAGTCAAAAATGTATTGTGTAAGCTGCTGACATACAACTGAAATCAATATTACAAAGTGCATGTTTTCCCTGCAAAAAAACAGTCTAAAATTTATAAGAATCAAATATTAACAGTTGTTATGCTGGTTTTAAACACATACTCTTCTGTAGGCTGTATACCGTGTGTCACTATTAAGCATTTCCTCAACAATACATGGATGTTTCTGCACTCCAGTGATTGACTTTCCCAATAATGCATAGTTTTACGGAAGCTTGCAATAAATTTCATGGAAAATGAAAGACCAATAATTCTCAAATTTAGGGGCAATAAAGAAAATTCAAACCAATCTACTCAAAGTAATTCATTTAATGGTAAATTACTAAATAATTAGCAACATATATGAAGACAGTAATAGAGATCTCATTTTGATGAATCCGGTCCTATTTGCTATTCCTCTTTTACTCACTGACATTTGAAGATAAGAAAATAAAAACAAGCCTGGACTATAAGATATATGATTAGAAATACAAGCTAATGAACTGGTATTGATAAGAACAAGACATATCAAACAGCTGGAATAAAGTTTTTCCACACTAACATTAAAAAAAAAACAAAAAAAAAACACAGAAATGTAAGTGCTGCTGAGAACAAGGAACTCTGTATGCTAGGTTTTGTCAAAAATGGAGCAAAGCCTTATATTGGGAACTGTCTTGTTAGTTTACACAAAATTATGGTGGGGTGGAAACAAGATGCTTTATGTGTGGGTGTGGCCACTTGTTTGTTAATAACTCGGGGGGGGGGGGGTATGTGCGAGTGCCTGAAGAAGGCATATGCATGTGCATGTAGGGGGATGGAGATTGCTGACCGCACCGCTCCAAGTTTCAGGCAATGGGGCTATTTCCCCCTCCCTGATGTGTAGTGACCTTGGATTTGATTATATTCAGCAGGAACCAAACAGGATTGCAGACAGCTGCATGGAGGCTGAGGCCAACCAGCCTTCAAAAAAGCCTTTTTTAGTCTTAAATGAAAACATTCTTATCTTGATGAGGCCAGTTTCATTGCTTCTTTGCTGGAGTGTTTTTCTTTCAACATGCTGGGTTCATCAGTCATACATTTGCTGTCAGAGCTGTAGATCACTTTGATGTATACAAAATGAATCTTCCTCATAGTTGACAGTAAACACTCATTCTGTCTTAAGTTTACTTCAGATATAGAGAAATGGCTTTTATTCATCTAACAATTCACAGGATCAGAGGAAGTTACTAGGCTAATGGCCCTAGAGCCCTTACAAGCCTAGCCAAGTTCTACCCTTATTTCCTTGATCAGCAAATATTGCCCCTGTCCAAGAGGGACACAGGTGGAACCCCCATGGTGAATTTATGGTTACCCGTCTAATTGTTCAGATTGCATTGAAGAGGGCCTATGAGGTGCTGCTCTGTTTGACATGAAGTGGGAGTCTGTTCCAAAGATGTGGTAACCTCTGGGAGACAAATCTGTCCCTCCAACAGGTTCTAAAAATGTCACATACCAGGTTAAGGTCTTTAGAGTGAGTAACACATGTACCATTTAACTTGGGGATATACAGCATTCCCAATAAAGCAGGGTCAGAGATTGCCTTGTATGCAAGGTAGAGGTCACCTCTGAGTAGTCTATATGAAACAGAATAAACTGACAGTGATTTCAGATGATCCAAACTGGACAGATCCTGAAGATCTAGAATTTTCCTTGTGAGGAACATTTGTGGTCTCTCCAGTTGCTTGGAAAGGTACATACCTAAAGGGACATTGTACTCCGCTATTGACCTTTCTGTTCAAGCATACTTATCTTAAAAACAATGGATTTTTCTGCCTAACACTGAGTAAATCATAAATATTAGAAGGCAGGTTTAGGTATAGTAAAAGTAGACTTACAATTTCACTACTTTACCAGTGTATATCACTTGAAAAGTCTGAGGATTACAATTTCAAACCTAGGAAGAGAAAGAATTTTAGTACATACAAGGCGGATTAATGCTAATCACAAAAGTCAAGGTATCGTGTATTATTCCACCAGCTGTGAAGTAGAGCTTTTTCAGAATTAGTGGAAGTAGCACAGCATGGGGGCAAACATCCCTGTCCAACAATAACTGTATGACAGTTTTAGTTATTTATTTTTTAAGTCATGAATGCATATTCATTTTTCAAGTGACAGGATGTACAGTATTGAGTCTCACATAGGACATACTTTTATTTATTCATTTTCAGAACCATAAGCTTTGTTGTGTAATGTTATGGTATGAAGTCCACAATTTTACTGAAAGATCACTGGCTTTGTGTGCTCAGTGTTTGAATTTATTTGACCTGCTTATGTAATAAACATGCCGTGGTTTGCAAGACTCAGTGAAGACAGAGGAGAAAACATTTGTGTTTGTGTTTTTTAAACCATTTACCTTTTCTCTGAGTTTATGTTACAAAGGAGTTGGAACATATACAGACTGTGAAGCTAGGGCATTCTCTGGCAAAAAGGGAATGTTTTATAACGTTCCAAGAGTCACAGTTTTCCATATGCAATGTTTTGCTAGATTACTAATCGTGTGATCTTTAAATGGCTTGCAAATACTCTTAGAGGATATAATTTTTTCAATATTCTTCACTCAAAGCATATACAAACTATTCATTAAGTCTACTTGAATTTAGCTTATCAAATTAATGTATGACAAATTAGGGGCTATTGATAAAGTACAGGGGAAATTCATGACTATATTATGCTGTTTCTCTCCATAGAATTAAATATATAAACCACTATAAGGTATATTTTATTTTGGTTATGTGGCCATTTATAATAGAGAGCATATACAGTAAAGGGAATTAGATGCCTAAACCATAAAAGAATAAAAGAACTTTAATTTCCAGTTTTTGGTGACTAAAATCTGAGATTCATAATGCATTCAACAGGACTTCAGGACATTATACTAATGGCTATACTGTCTCATATACATGTGATTAATGCATAGTTTCAGACGTTTTGAACCATAAATATATAAATATCAGAAAAAATCATCATCATAAGACAATTTCAATTAATAAATTTACCAAAGTAGTTTGTTTATTTTCAGTGGTTTGTGCATATAAGTATACAGTTTTCTATATATTTATTTAAAAAGTATGTAGATAAATTGCAGCTAGGTGCTGTAAATGTAGCATGCTAACTTTCTCAAGCGCTTGTACTATATTTACTACAACCACACAAACAAACACACACTACATCAGCCAAAACCATGAATGTACTATCAACATTCATTTATGAAGCACTTGTGCCCAATTGGCACCTACTGATCATAACCAGTAACAGTTTTCACCTGTAGCAACAGCATTCATGGCCCCATCCTACTTATGGCTCTGTAGAAAAATGATATAAAGTAAGGAACCACAAATTAATTTGACCACACATTTTTAAAAAGTTAATAAATAGGACTTAAATGAGAAAAATATTTGATTTTTTTCTGAATAGTATGTTTCTCACCCTTCACTACCACTTCCCATAATAATTTGGCCACAGTTCAAGCAAGACCTCTAAGACAGAGACTGACTGAGTAAACATCTCCAGTTCTCTAGAAATGGGGCTGATGAAATAAGGTGATTCCGGTTTTGTAAAAATTACTCCTAACTATGGTGTTTGCTGAAGTTCATTGCCTTCTTAGACTGCTTCATTTATCAAAAAGGTAAAATGGTTAAATAGTGAAACTAAAGCAGTTTATTCAATGAGCAAGGGAGTTAGTTAATGCCTTGTCAATGATGAACATAACTGGATTGTGTGGCAGAATCTGAATGCTATAGGAAGAAGTTTGTTTTAAAGTCAGAATAAGATCATCGTAGGTTTTGCTGTAACGAAAGGCTGCTTTTCTTGCAAGCACTTTAGAGGTCATGCAGACTCAACTGTCAAACTTGACTGGCTTGTTTGATCTATACAGGAAACATTTAAGAGGGTTTGTTACTGATGAAGCCCATTTTCTGCATGACCAGCTGGAAGCCAGTCATCCACACAAATAGCAGAAGTCCAAAATTAATGATAAGGCAGATGATATGGCAGCATTTAAATGGAATGGAGGACACGACAATAATATACTTTAAGGTTATGTGATTTTCTGGAAGGCAAAGAAAAATTAAATGAAAGGATATGTTAAAGAAATGAGCCATTTGATTCAAATGGATTTCTGAATGACTCGTGAGGAATAGTAGGCTTGAAATATTTACCACTAAGAGAAAATGAAACTAAGGTGGATGACAATAAAGCTGTTGACGAACCAGAAAGACAAATAATGTAAAAATTGTGGGAACCTGTGTGAAAGAGCCTGTTGGTGTAGACGTGTGTTTTTGGAATAAGGCAATTCTGAGGTAGCATTAAAACATTTTCTGAATTTTGTGGATTTGATACAAAAATTAAAAGATGCAAGTTGAAAAATTAAGTTGTCATCTCCTGGTATTCTGAAGGCATTTTAGAACATTGAAACACTGACCTTTAACAGTCCAGAAGAAACCACTGGAAAAATAAGAAAATTGCCTATGAGAGTAGTTCAACCACAGATAAAACAAATAAGGAGACTGCTGAACTAAGATAAGTGGATGTTTCAGAAGATACAGAGGGTGAATGGGATGAGACAGTAGATTAAGCGGAGGATATTTTATATGCATGTTTTCACAGAAACAAGATGGCTGAACAACCAGGAAGGTTCTACATGGAGACATTAAGTGGGGTATGTTGAAGATGCAGAGTATTAAAAATAAGATTAGGAATGTTTTATCTAATGAGTGCACGTGATGGCTAAAACAGTATGAATTTATGTTAAGCATTTTCTTTTGCATTAGATCTGCTTCTGACACTCAGACATATGCGTTACTGATCTGTTAAGCAGAATAGCTGCATCAACTAGCCTATGCTTCGTATCGATTAACAAGAGATGCATTCTAAAACGTAATCACGGGTGAAGAATACTGCTGGTTAATTCGAGCATGTACTAAAAGAAATATGAAAGGGATGATATAAAAAGAATAGATTTAATTTTTCAGCTATTACGCAGACGCTTTCACATAAATAAAACATATATGCTGCTTAATTTTACATATGGTAATTTTTCAGAGATACGTTTTTTCCATTATGTCTTGCAGAATTACAAACTGGTGCAAACAATTGGTCAAACATTCAGCTTGGGGAAACATTTAAAAATGCTTTCACCTCCAGGTTACATGATCCACTGTACGACCCACATGAGGGATACTGACCTCCACAACTGCCTTATTTATAAAAGCTGATTTCATACCCTCACAAGTACTGAGAGAAAAGAAACTGTGAATGAGCAGTATCTCCTGAGTACAGTTCAGGTTGTTGTACTCTTCCAAATTATTACTTCATTGGATTTACACTATACATATAGTAGCAAAACCACTGATGATCTCCTTTGCCAAAGTGTATTGCTATTTTATACAATACTGGCAAAAGCTAATTACAACAGAGTACTTTCTTGTTCATCCAAATAGAGCAAATGTTTTTTTTCTGCTTTCAAAATTTATGACGATAACTATAATGAGTGTTAAAATTTGGATAATGATGAAAAAAGTGACAGGAAATGGATTAATAGGCGTGGGGACTGGGCAACAGTTTAGAGTAAATGGATAAGCTACTACGTAATTTTTACCTCTTTCTGAACAAATAGCTTATTATGTTTTTTAGGGATAAAATTTGTAGTAGTTTGAGATATCCAAATATTGTGTGCACTTTGCCTTTAAATTAATATTTTCATGACTTGCTCGAAAGTTAATCCCGCTGGTCTGGTAAGGAAGTATGGTGAGTTTTGGCATCTTTGGCAAACTAGGTGCACATTTTGAAGAGTGCTTAGCAGTTGTCATTATAGTGCTTTACTGACTGAATGAGATGGTCATAACAACGATACATTGGTAATGATTGTTTAAAGAAAATATTCAATCTCCTTGACCCCTGATGGTGATGAGTGGTAAATGTGACATTGGGGCTGAAGCAGTGTCATAACAGAGACTGCTGGAATGTTAAAATTCATGAAATTGAATATGAATGTTAATGAGATGAATGCACCAATTAAATGCCACCACAGGAGAAAGATGTAATCAGTTAATGCCAAACCAAAACTGTTGGAAGAACTGCTTGAAATTTTATCTAGAGGGTCAAGCAGACTAAGAGCAGTCTTATAAAGTAAGCAGTACTTTAGGGAAGATTAGGATAGGTATACATAATACATTGCCTTAAGGAAATCTTGCAGGCATGGTTGCTTCCCTGTTCGACATACCTCTAAACCTCTTATTGCAAGAAATCTGGACAAAGCCTAAAATAATGGAATGACAAAGGCCCACATATAGGGAAAGATTTTAAATGCTGCTCTTACAAATCTGTAATGTTGCTAGAATAACACTATCTGTTTTAGCATCTATTTTTCTGAAAGATAAGTCTGAAACTCAAGTGCATGTCACTGTTTAGTGACTTCAATCCTCAGTAATTGCTAAAAAACCTCAAATTTGACATGCACACAAAAGGATTTCAGAAATTACGTATATTAGCTTATACTCTGGCACAATGAAAATATAGTATGGAGAATGTGCGGCTGGTATGAACTGATGAGCAACCATGGATTATATTTAATTCAGAATGTGATGTTAGATTTTAAAATATCTCCTGTGAAAATTGTGTTAATCTTGTTTTAAATAATAACCACTATAGTATGTAAGATAAGTGCTGATACAGTTACGGAAGTTAAAAATAACTGGATTTAACTGATAAAAATTGCTGAAGTGCAAATACTTGTATATATTTTTGCATTAGATTTAACAGAAGCAATAATGCGTGTTTCTCACAGAAAAAATATTTTGGTGTCCAATGTAGCTAGCATGAAGAATTACAGTTTACATAAGCCTGAATTTAATTACAAGATCAAGAGTTCAGCCTTTAGATGTGGAAACATGAAAGAAACTTGGAAGACCTATTCTTGATGCGCTAATCCTCCATTTTTATAGAGGTGTAACCACTGAAACCACTTTCTCTCTGTACAAAAATCCATCCCGCATAATCCTACAGCATTATTCTTCCTTTTTAACTTTGCAGGAGTGCAGCAAGCTCTACAAATGCTCTTAGCTTCAATAGTTTAGCTGGAAGGGAATCAAAATGTTTTAGTGTAACTTAAAAGGTTCTAAGTTAAATTAAAACCAGTAACAGCAGAGAAGTGTATGTGCCACATACACTTGAATTTGACATGCCAAAGAATTGCCCTTTAAAGTGTATTTAAATCAAAATCTTTGTAGCTGCAAAATAAGCTTGTGTAACTGAGGCTGTGCTAAACAAATGCATTTATTTAATTCTGACATTAGCAGACAAAACATAAGGTAAGTTGTACTGATGAGACCCGAAACAAATATTTAATGCAATAGTATCTGAAGTAAATAAATTTACTTAAAACTCAGTTGAAACATTGTAAGGCAAAGTGGTGCATCTGGAACACAGTGTTGGTTAAGAATATAACAAAGTTTAAATTTATATAAGAAAGCTATTAACTGTGTTTTAGAGATCCATTAATTTCATTCGTAATGGGATAATAAGTTTGAGTAAACCTTTAATCAAAATAGTCAGACAGACAGCCTTGAATAGTGATCTAAAAATGAACCCTGGTTGTAGCAAAACATGTAAGCAAGTTCAGTAAATATTGCAACAAATATTTCACGCAATCTGGTACTTAGAAACATGTTTGATGACTTACTGCCCAGGGATAAACAAAACTTCCTTTTCAAGAGAATTTCAATAAATATGGTTCTATTTTATTATACCAACATTACCGAGGATATACAATCAAGCAAATAATGTCCATTCTGGAATATTCTTTTATCACCAATACAAAAATTTAAGGAAACGACATTTTACTTGCAAATATTTTTAACTACCTTAAATATTCAAACAGTTCTAGCAGTTGAATTTTAATAAGACACTTGGATTAAGTACTGCAGCTTTAGCAATGTTTTAGATTTAATTATGCAACGACCCCCCCCATTAATATTCCAAAACGTGCATGCTGATTGGTCAGCGTGCCCATTGCAAATCAGACTTATACTAATGGATAAAGGTCCAGTCGCCCGGACTTTTTCCATTAGTATAAGTCTTTTTTTTGTGTGTGTGTTGGACAGCAACAGAGAATGGAAGAGCTCCGTTGCTGTTATCGCGCTATGTTAAACGAATTTAACATAGCGAGATATCTTAAAAAAAAGCAACGGAGAGCTTCCTTTCTCCGTTCCTTTTTTTAAAGGTCTCGCTATGTTAAACTCATTTAATGAGATGAGATGTGTTTGCACTATTTTCACCCTGGTACTGTTTGTGAGGAATAGTTTATTTATATAGTCACCCCAATTTTTTATGTACTTTCTTTATGGTGAGTGAAATGTGAGTGTCAAATTTCATGTTGCAGTTTATCTCATCTCCTAGAAGTTTGGTGTGAGTGATAGGAAAGATAGTTGTTTTAATGTTAGAAATGATAGTAAACGCGGGTATGGGAGTTGAATCATTAGTAGGCTGGAATATGAGAAGTTCGGTGTTATTGGGGTTTAGTATTAGTTGAGGGAGGACATGCAGACTCCACACAGAAGGTGCTCCAGCAGAGAATCGAATGGGAGAACCTCTTGCTGTGAGGTGACAATGCTACCGCTGCACCACCGTGGCTTCACAAGGATTAGAAAGTACTGGTTGCAAATCAGCATCCCAAGTCTCAAGTTGAATTCTCAGTTCACTTAACAGATTATTATTCTTTTTAATAATTAGGTTCAAGAACTCAAGCCCTACATTGTTACAGAACTGAATTAATTCCCCAAAAAAACAAATTGTCACTGTTAATGTATTTTGAATACACACAACCCTTTAGGTACTATCCGTGCTTTGATGCAACAGTCAAAATATTGATTCTCCAAAATAATAGCATGGTATTTCTTAAGGAACCTCTCTATTTTAGTCAAGGCTTCAATAGTATCAAAGTCACAGGACACATCATTATCAGTGTCCCTATCCAAAACAAAAGGGTTATACTTGGAGTTTAATACCGAGTTCACATCACAATAGTTTGCAGAAAAAACATTGTTGTCAGTGTTATTGCTTTTGGTAGGATAACGTCTCACCATTTCCATATCATCCATAGACTCGCTGGAAAGTACAGAAAAACTATTCTTACGATTTGAGCACACCAATATTACATGTTTTTTTTACTAAATAGGAAGTTAAATGGTTAACTTATGTTACATCTTCAACTGGTCGCAATTAAACATTTAATTGTTTTACATTTTGTATTTAAAGTGAGTATTGAACTGTGTTTTGAATGTTCTAAGCGTTTTACGAAAGCAGGGATTAAAACTTGTTAAGCTTACTCTTGGTCTATTCTGTGGATCTAGTGAATTTTGGATTTGATTTTATTTTTTTATGATCTGATTTTATGTTTTGTGGTGTAGTCCGACATACATGCTGATGACAGCGGCAGCATGTCTCAAAGTCTATGTTTTATTATTTTACTCATCCTGAGATCCCAGTGTTCCATTTTATCAAAAGTTATTGAAAACAAATCAGTTTGTCTTCATACTGAGTAATACTTTGCCTGCAACCACTTGGTAACCTGTCTTTGTTGGTATTTATTTTATTATAGTAAGAAAAACAAGAAACTGTAAATCCAGAAATCAGTTTTTTTTACCTTCCTGTCATGAGTGCAAGACAAGGCCTTATTATTTTTAATGTTTCAGTTTTAAAAGAAAGAATATTGCAGTGGTGAAATAAAAGTTTCAAAATTACAGTGAACACAGAAAGGCATGTCATTCACACTGTTACTCTTTTTATGGCAATATTTCAGAGAATCTATTTATAAATATGCTAATCACATATGTCATGTTAATCAACCCCACAGGTTATGTATATGGTGCTTTGCCTAATTCATTAGTGAGAAACCTGTGGTATCAGATGATTAGATAAGGAACTGTTCCTTGACAATTTAACATTCAGTAAAATAGTTGTAAGGTGGCACACTGATACAGTGAGGAGCACAGCTGCCTCACAGCAACAGGTTGTTCTGATGGACTCTCAGGGGGGTGCCTTTTGCAGAGTCTGCATGACCACCTTGTGTTACTCTGGATTTTCTCTGTCTATTCCGGTTTCATTTTATCACTGAAAGACAAAGTAGGTGGACTGGTAAGCATTTCCCTAGGTGCGTGTGAGTGAGGTATAGAAGATAGGTCCTGCAATCTACTAGTGTTCTCTATTTGCCTAGCAAATTCTGTGGATGGTGGTAGCTGTTTGTGAGGACAAGAAAGGAGTCAATATGACTCATTAGCATGGAAGCAGGAACATGAGAGAAATGGGCAGATCTTGTCAAAAATATATGCATTTACAGTAGAGATGGGCATGCATAAAGTGACTAATCAGATGCAAAAGCTGGAAATGAGCATAGCCACAATTAGACGATTTCTGAAATTTCTTTTGAGAAAATGATACAAGTCAACTATTACACAGGGAAAGTTTTGTGCAGTAACTAAGGCACGCATGGCAAAAAATATCCTGCTATTAAATGACAGTTATTGAAGCAGTGGCAAAAGGAATAATTTTTTTTTTGTAAAATATGTAAAACGATCAAAACATATTTACAGTGGAAGAAGTTGCATTTTGTTATACCGGATACATAAAAACAAGTTATTTGTAGGCATTACTTAAAGAGAAAATATGCTCAGTGTGAAGTCTGAGCAGGATAAATGTGCAGAAAAATAAGATTCAATATCAAGAGCGGAATTTAGAATTATATTGGATGCTTCTGTGGTAATGACAGAATAATCAGTAGCGTAACTGATATTATCTGACATTTGTTAGTTTTACAAGATATATTTTATTCTACAGACTTTTTTTAATTAAAATTATTTTTCTTAATTACAAGGTTTAGTATCACAGAGATAAGATACAACAAATATTTTTTAAACTTTGTCAACCATTTGTTTAATAATGCCTTTTTTGGTTGAAACAATGATGCTGAAAAGCTGCAACTAGACAATGAGAAGTTAGGAAGTAAAAAAGCAGAATTAGAATAAAAGTCTGAAATGTACACTTGATACTAAAGCAAGGTGCAGTGTAATGCCTGTTCAGACTTTAAAAACTCAGTCAGAAGAAATCAACCTGAAACAGTCATCATACACACTGCTTATTAATTATTTGCCCCTTCTACTTGCCATTGATATCTGCTCTTACCCCAATAAGCATATCCATTCATCTTACCTCCCTTATTTTTCAGGCCTCCATCTCCAAAATGAAAATTAACTCAGGGTCTCCATCACATAAAACTGTAAAGCTCACACCCCCACCACCACAAAAAAAGAAATGAAAGCCGAGGGCCAGGCATCAGATGTGCAGCTCAGCAGGGGGACTTTCATGATGCCAAGGATGGAAATTCCAAACTGGGCTGAGTGAGCATAACATTACAAGACTCATGATCCAACAACCAGCTTGCTTAGGCCTCCTATGCCATTCACCGGAATAGCAGTATGTAATTAGCGAAGGAGAGATGTCCCATCATCCATTTAGTCATGTCTCAGCTTCTAGTAGAAACCTCAGTCTATCAGCTGGAGGATTTGTAAGCTACTCACTCCACACAGCTCATGTCTCCTCCAGTGTCCAAAGATGCTAACCAACTTTGGTACTGCAGAGTCAAAGTCAGGACTTAACCCCTGTAAACCATGGATCTGGGATTAGCTGCTTGCTCATTTTAAATGACATGTAAAGTGAAGGTTCAAAAAGTACATATTTGGACTCTGATAATATGAAATAAAAAATTGTATTCTTTACACTAATTATTCTATGCATTCCATTTATAGTTGGTGATTTGGTGTGCCAAAAGCTAAGCATTGGGAAAAAAATACACAGTGCAAAGGCAACGTTTAAGTGTTAAACACTAAATGTTCGTTATGAATATTAAGTTGAATAATTTAAAGAGTTACTTACTGGCTTGGGCTGTTTACCATACTATCGTATTCATACACAATCTAGAGTGAAGGTATTACTGCATGCTCCAAGGAATGTTTCAATAACTCTGTGAGCTAGAAAGTACAGTTGTGTACACTTACCATAAATGTAGATGTTAGAGTGTATTCACTGTTGTAGTCATTACATTTGGGCTAAATTCTTCCAGGTAGCCCTCAGTCGACCTGATTAGCAAAGTCTTGGGTCCTGCGTCGGTTACTGTCCGTTCTTCCATGACGTCAGGTCATCAGGGATATAAAACATGCAGCCGATGCCATTACATCAGATTTTCTTGCCCCAGATGTCAGGTGCCCCCCTAATGGGAAGCAATTAAATATAAAAGTACAAGGATATACCTCCAACAAAAAAGCAAATACACCAAAAAGGCTTTTAAGCATAGTAAAAAAAAGTAGAGGTATAGCCAAAAGAAGTTAGGGGGCTGGAGGAAGGGTAACCAGGACTGCAACAGTGAATACACTCGAACATCTACATTTATGGAAAGTGTACACAACTGTACTATGTTCTTCATGTTTTACTGTTGCAGTCATTACATTTGGGTAGATTCCCAAAGCTATGGTTGGGGGAGGAATTTAGATAGCATTAGGGCCAGCTATAAGGCCCTGCAAGACTGCAGTGGCAAAGCTAGCTCTGGATTTAGATAAAATTGGCAAATGATAATGTTTGGTGAAAGTATGTACAGAACTCCAGGTAGCAGCTTCTAGGATGTCCCTGGTAGGGATGCCTCTTAGAAAGGCTGTAGAGGTAGATGCAGCCCTGGTGGAGTGAGGTCCGATCCCTGTGGGATAGGTTTCCCATGGTGCTTATAGCAGAAATGAATGCAATGGCTTATCCATTTAGAAATGTAAATATGAAATTGCTTTGAAATAGCCTTCCCCTCTGCCCATGCAGCAAATGCCACCAGCAGTAGTTCAGATTTCCTTTGAGGTTTAGTCCTGTCCAAGTAGAATCTAAGTTGTCTGTGCACATCTAAGGAATGCAGTATCCAATTCCCCTTTATTCTGTGGATTGGGAAAGAAGGTTGGCAAATGAATGGACTGATTAAGAGCCACACTGGATACCACCTTGAGCATGAAGGATGGATTGGTTCTGAGGGACACCGCATGAAAGATGATAAAAGGCTCCACTGCCATAAGGGCCTGTAATTCAGATACCCTTCTAGCTGAAGCGATTGCTAAAATGAAAGCTGTTTTCCAAGAAAGAAATTTTAAGTTTGCAGTAGCAGCTGGCTTGAAAGCAGGTAGAGTGTGTTTCTCCAAGACAAAGTTAAGGTCCCAGGCTGGAGTTGGAGCTCTCCTGGGTGGTCTCAAATTGTTGGCCCCTCTGAGGAACTGCTTGAGCAGTGGATGAGAGAAGAGAGGATGTTCTGTGTTATAATGAGCTGAAATGGCTGAGGTGTGGATTTTAATGGAGGAAAAAGACAGGCCCTTGTGAAGCATCTCAGTTAAGTATTGTAAAATCTGAGGTAATTTATGTGCTGCTGTGCTCATCCCTTGAGCTTGGTTCCAGACACAGAATCTATTCCATTTTTCAGCATAGGATTTTCTAGTACTAGGCCTCTTTGCCTCTAAAATGATATCCATCACAGGTTTACTGAGGGATGGCAAAAGAGAGATTATGTAATTAGCCAGGCTGCAAGGTTCAATGTTAGAAGCTGAGGGTGCAGAATCTGGTTCTCTGGCTGAGACAACAGGGAAGGAATCTGAGACAGGTGCCATGGGGATAACAGTGACACACTGTGCAGGAGGGGGTACCAGTGTTGGCATGGCCAGTCTGGAGCAATCAAAATCATCCTTGGTTTGTCCGGTTTGATTTTTAGTAGTACTTTGGAGAGCAGAGGCAGAGGGGGGAAGACATAGACTGATAGGTTTTTCCAGCTGAAGGACAGAGCATCCACTTTCCAAGCTTGTTTGTGGGGAGTCCTTGTGCAAAATTTGTCCAATTAGTAGTTCTGGGGAGAGGCAAACAGGACTATATCTGGGCTCTCCCATTTGCTTGTCAACATGTTGAAAATCCTTGGTTCCAGTTTCCACTCGCATGGGTCCATGAGGTTGCCGCTTAGTCCGTCTGCCAGTGTATTTAATTTTCCTGGCAGGAATTGAGCTTGTAGGTGCACTTGGTAGCTCAAGGCTGTGTTCCAAAATGCCATAGCTAGTCTGCAGAGGGGGTAAGAATGTGTACCCCCCCCCTGCTTGTTTATGTACCACATAACAGTGGTGTTGTCTTGTCTTTACCATTAGTTGTCCTGGAAGAATGTGGTCCTTGAAGGCTGTCAGAGCATTCTGTACAGCTAACATTTCTTTTTGATTGATATGCAGGTGCATTTGACTTGGGTTCCAATTGCCCTGAATGCACTTCTCTGCCAGGTGAGTCCCCCATGCATAGTCTGATGCATCTGTTGCTAGGGCTTTGGGTGACAGGGGGGTGGTATGAAAGGTAGTTCCATGTTTTGGTGGCAGGCCTCTGCCCACCAAAGGAATTCTAGGCATAGGCAAGGTATGATAGGAATCACTGTTTCTAGGTCCTGAGAATGTTGACACCATAGGCTTTTTAGATACCACTGTAGTTTCCTCATATGCAGTCTTGCATATGGAATTAGAAGAATGCAGAAGGCCATGAACCCCATGGCTTGCAGGATTTGTCTTGCAGATAGCAGGGTTTGTGTGGCCACTTGCTTGAAGTAGGTTGTCAAATTTATTTGTTTCTCTGGCGTGAGGTAAGCTATCTAGGAAGACGTATTCAAGCTTGCTTCCAGGAATATAATTTGTTGACAGGGTACCAAGTGTGATTTCTTTTCATTTATGGTTTACCCCAGACAAGTTAGAACCCTTTGTACAAAGGCCAGATGATTCAAAATTATGTCCTGGCTTTCTGTCTGAATTAGACCATCGTCCAGGTATGGGTATATATTAACATTTCTTTGCCTGCAAAATGCAATAACTGGAGATAGGCACTTTGTGAATACCCTGGGCACAGTAGATAAGCCAAAGGACAGTGCAGAGAACTGATGGTGCATGTAGCCTGCTTTGAAGGGTAGGTATCTTCTGCAAGATTCCCTGATTGGGATGTGCAGGTATGCTTCTTTTAAATCTAGAGTTGCCAACCAGGCATCTTTGCCTAGCATAGGAAGTAATTGGTGAACAGTCAGCATCTTGAATTTTGGAATCTCCAAAAAGGTGTTTAGAGTGGACAAGTCCAGGATAGGACGCCATAAATTGTCTTTTCTGGGTACCAGGAAGAGTCTCGAGTAGAAACCTTGTCCCTTTTCCTCTTCTGGTACCAGATGAATAGCCCCCATGCTTAAGAGAGAAAGTACTTGTTTTTAGGCCTCTGCCCACTGATTTGGAAGTAGGTCTGGCCACCCGCTTGGTGTTGGCAACGCATGGAAGTGAAATCTGTATCCCTGGGACACTATATTTAAAACCCATTTGTCCTGGGTAATGAGTTCCCATTTCTTTGCATGAAGAGCAATCTTTCCCCACAAAGGGGCAGTCAGTTGATAAGTGCTTGGAAATTTTAAAAGGAAGTAATTGGGACAGTTTACCACAGGAAGGAGTCTTATTACTCCCAGATTTGGAAGTGGAGGCCCCCCACTGCTTAGTCCTGTGTGTTCCCTGGGAGTGAAACCTGGGATTTTGCTGTGTCTGGGTTTGGCTTGAGAAGACCTGAAAGGGGGCTGGAAAGGACCAATTCTTAGAGGGCCAGTGCCTACTAAATCTAGGAGGCTGAACTTGTAAAAAATATTTAACAGTTTGCATAGATTTAGCTTTATCTTCCATCTTTTTAAGAACTTCTTCAGCCTTGTTGCCAAAAAGGCGGTCCTGATTTAAAGGAACATCCAACAATTTAGCTTTAACATGATCAGGCAAAGATTGCTCCTTAAGGCAAGCATGCCTTCTGAGCACAGACCCAGAAACAGCAGCCCTGCAAGAGGCCTCTGATAAATCAAAACCACATTGCAAAGTAAGTTTTCCAACTTGTTCAGCAGAATGCATTATATCCTGTAATTCTTTATTTTCCACACAGTCAGGAATCAACATAATTTTCTGTTTAAGTAGTCCAGTAACATGTTGCTGATACTTTAACATATGAAACTGGCAGTTTAAAGTCCTAATGGCCAAGATTGCAGAAGTGTAAGCCTTCTTACCCCATCTATCCAGCACCCTGAAGTCTCTATCAGAAGGGGTAGGATTTTTAGCAGTAGAAGCCTTAATGCCCTTGGGCCCCTGTGAAATAGCCTCTGGATCTGCAATAGGATTTTTAAAAAGGAACTTGTGGGACTCAGGAACCCTGTGTTATCTGTCAGGTTTTCTGGGAGCAAGAGGCAGGGAATCAGAGGCCAAACTAGATTCCAAAAATGCATCATCAACAATGTCTAGTACAGGAGGAATAGCTAAAGGCCTATGCCGAAGTAGGAGAAAGAAATCCCTAAGCCTCTCTTTTGAATCAGAAAAATCCTGGCTTTCCCAGTGGAAATGCTCCCTTAGAGTATGCAAGGTTTCACCCAAAAGAAAAATTCTCAGGAGGGGAAGCAGAGGGAATGGAGTCTACTGCATCAGAATCTTCATAAGTAGATAAGAGCAAATTCCAGATCATCAGAAGAATCAGAAAAAACAGAATCCTGATCAGAAGATTCATAATCAACTTCAGTCCTAGGCCTCTTAGAAGGGGGGGGGGTGGCTACCCCTGATTAGAGTTATTAGACCTTCAGCCATTCTTATCATTTGTTTTTTAGGCATAGAGACCTGAGCATGTGGCCTGGGCGTCGGTTTTTTAGGCATGGATCGAGCTTTTGGCCTAAGTAGAGAAGGAGGCGTCGGTTTAATATGCAAGTCCGTAGGCCTGATATACCCTCAAAAGCTGGTGCCTGCACAATGGCTCCGGACCTATCCAAGGTATAAACATCCACGGGTTCCATAGATGAAGCATCTCGCGGCATACCGGACTCCGAATGGGTCTCAGTAGAGACCTGCGAATCAGAAGTAGCGGGAATCAGGGGCTGCAAAAGCAGCTCACTGAGTACTGGTGAACTGGTGACTGGCTTAGAAGCGTCATCGGCAGTTTTGGACCTCGGCGGCCTGTCTCTGTCTTTATCTTTGCAGTTTTTCTGAATCCCAGTAGTCGGATGGCTAAACGACGACATTTCTGGAAATAAACCTAGAACCAAAATATTTAGAGGTGAAAATATATCAACGACTGATAAAGCACAAAACCGACAGCAAGGTATGTCGTGGTCAGGGCCTAGGCAAGGAATACAGTATGAATGAAAATCTTTATGAGGTATTTGCTTTCTACAAGTAATGCAATTATTAACTTTTGCTGACATCGGTAAGGAGCAAGAAAAAGTTTCCCCAACGGGGTACTTAGCTTTAGTTGAAGACTTTGGTTCTGAAACTCAAATGAAAATTTCAGGAGTCAGCCAACTGGCACTTGCGAACTGCTTCGGACACCACACAGCAAGAAAGACTAATGTAATGGCGTCGGCTGCATGTTTTATACCCCTGACGACCTGACGTCATGGAAGAAGAGACAGCAACCAACGCAGGACCCAAGACTTTGTTAATCAGGCTGACTTAACAAAATTGTTATTAATTTCCAAGGGTCACTAGGACTGTGACCCAATTTCATGGGAGATGCAAGACGGTGTTTATACACAGTAGGGTGAAATTCAGTCAGGATGCCATGGGACATGCCCTAGGTCTTTAAATAAGTGCCACGGGATCCTTAACATATACCTTAAGTAGAAACAACGAATGCATAATTGTGTGTGATAGAATTTTAGCAAGGTCTCAATATGACTGCACGTACATTTTAGCATGAAACCTACTGCCATGAGAACACGCATACAGTGTCTAAACAAATCTGTTCACAGAACATGGTTAATTTAAAGAATAAAACAATTACTAAAATAGGCATTTATACACCAATATTGCTTATTCTCACTCCAAGGTCGTTCTGACTCAGAAGAGTAATCATTAATAAATATGAAAAGAAGATGACAAAATGCTTGCTTTCCCTCTGTTACCTGTTAATCTGATAAATCTAAGTTGTTTACATTTTCAATCTAAATACTTTTTTGGAAGTATCAAGTCATAATAAAACAAGCAAACCACATCCTGGGTCATAATGCAATGGCAAGCACTAAAACAAACAATTCTATGTCAAGGAATTCAATGAATTACCACCAGCTAAGGCAGACATGTTATCAACTCAGGCAGATGGAACAACAGTTTAATTTCTAAACTAAGAAATGGCACCATTCGAGTACAACACTCCCTTAATGTTATTCTGTAGCACTAGCCTTGGAAAACCAACTGAAGTACCTTCTGCAGGAACAGAACCTTTAACATTCCAATTCATTCAAAAAAAGCATTAATGAAAAAAATGTATGACCTGTTGAGCAACTGATGCTGGCTTTTCTTCCATCAGTTTTAAAACTAATGTTTGAGAAACAATTAATCCCAGAATTATAAAAATAAAAAATAAAAAAAGTGCAACTGCTTAGAAATCTCTTGAATAAATTATAACAAATTATGATGAAAGCCCTGGATATCAGAATAAAAAATGTGATTCCATTTCACAAATGTAACAAAAATTCAGTGATGGGGAAGATAGTATGACACAAGAAATAGGAAATATGTTCATGACATTCATTTGAAGATATGACAAAGTGTACGCCTGATGGCCAGTAGAATATTAAGCCTCAAGCTGTTAGGATGTACAGCAGTTGTATTAGGTAACTACAACAATATAAGCAAGACAAAAAATAAGTCCCCTGATTATGACTCGGGTTTGATTAATTTTCTCAGTGGTTGACGGAGTGGCAGGGAGATATCGGCATGAACATCCTGGAGAAGAGTGCTGTACATGGGTCTCTACAGATGATGCTCCCTGGTGGAGGACTGGATGTTGCCAAAGGAGGCATGGTCAATGGAGGGCAGTGGGGTTTGGCTGATCTATAGCACAAGTGGGGCTATACAGCACAGATCCCACACTGTACTTCCCCCTCCGGATCATGCCAAATTGCCATGGAATGGAGGAGGGGATAACAGAGTAAGTCAAAGTATGATTCCCCCAGATGCAAGTTTAAACGTGCAGAGGCGCAATGCCTGTAATCTTTAACTGGCCCCAGCAATAACTGGTATAATTCCATGGGGCGTGGGCTGGAGCAGTAATGACAGAAGGAAAGGAAAAACTAAAACATCAGGCCGTTAATGAGGGAGTTTCTAAACATACTTTCTCAAGTCTGCCAAATTTGGAGAAAAAGGAAAACAGAAAAAAATCACATTTCTTTTTTCCCTCAGATTTGTGATACTTCAAGGACAGCATTACATAGCAACATTCATCACAGTGAAATAACAAAATGATTGACAAACATTATTGGCATATCTTTTAGCCCAATATGTATTCATTTTGAGCTCCTAAATGTACCTTTCAAACTGCCTGTATCACTCTAGTAACTTAATTCCACTTCAGCTATCCAAGATTATGATTTTTATATATTTTGTTCCATGGAGATACTTAGAAAGGGGGCCCCATTTCTGTAATTTGATCATTAGATGCAGTTAGTGACTTCTCTTTCATATTGTTTTCATTATGTAAACACCAGCCTATGTTATTGGTCTGATAAGGATTGTTTCATAGATTTTCACTAGAGTTATAAGTCAGCTGTTGCTATTGTATTTATGTGGTTCTTTAATGTCAGGATAATAAAAGCAGGTATCTGCTACCAAAGCTTTTCCAGAACCTCTTTGCTGACTAATTGTTCTGTTCTCTAATCATATTATGGCTTGCAGTGTTTTTACTGTCAACATCTACAGCTGTTCCTTGAACAGCAACTTAAGATGACAGGATTTATAGAAACATTCACGTGATAAGGACATACTCTCACTCATGATTGAGTTATATTCTCAGAAATTATCAATATAGCCAATTTCCAGTATTATGTATTAATGACCTTCCTCAAAACAATATCTGGCACAGGGAAATTATGTGCAAACCTAGGAAAGAGAAAGGTTCCGGAAATTACAGAAGCATTAGCACATTGGGCTCAGCTGAAAGCAGCATCCATAAATGAGGTGGAACTAATTATGCAGTTCTAAATCATAACCATAAATTTAAACACTCTGGTGGCAGTCTTCAAGCTGACCTTGCAAAAACCTAACAACATTGACATATTTATTATCAGCATTGTGTTTTACTGATATGAAACAGTGATTCACTGCAGTCTTGTGGGAAAAATGTTGAACTGTATACCACAGTAGTCATAAATGAATTACTTATCTATTCATTGCTTGACACTGAACTATTTGCAAGCCCTTCCCACACTTAATTTCTAATCTCTTGTTCTCTCTCTCACTTTGAATGACTAGCAGTGTGCCTTTTTTTCACAGCAACATCCACAGTAATAACCAATGAATCCAAGAATTTTATTTCTCATCATGTGACTCGTGAAAAGACCAAGGGTCATCCTGGTAATGGTACCAAATATTTCAATACATCTAATAAACTATTTTGTTTAGGGAGCAGCAAGGACACTTAAGAAATACAAAGGATTATGAGGCCCTTAAAATTGGAGACAGACAAACTAAAAATACGGAACTTTAAAACAATTGAAATATTTTAATTACACAATGTAATCATTTTTAATATCATGCGACTTGTGACATGCTAATAATGCTGCTCTTTTATTATTTCTTTATTTAACAATACATTATCTAAAATTAATCAATAGGATTGTCCAATCAGAGCCACATAAGGAATTTTCCCCATATGACTCACTCAAAAGGTACTCCTTTAATAGTGTTTTAGAAAAATATAATATATATATATATATATATATATATATATATATATATATAGGTGTGTGTGTGTGTGTGTGTGTGTGTGTTATAGTAGCATAACAAACAAGCAGCATACCTCTCAACTTCTTAGAAATTAGATTCAAAGCCAGAAATAATGGGGTGACAAAGGCTCAAAAATAGGGACAATTTTTAAATATTCCTCTTATAAACATAGAAAGTTGCTAGAATAAAATGTGTTGCATTCGCATGCATTTTTCTGAGGGATATAAAGTTTGAAACTCAGATGGCTGTCATTATTTATTGACTTCAGTCCTCAATGATTTGCAAGAAGAACACTCATTTTATATGAAAATCTGGACAGTTGAGAAGTACAATCATCAGCAGCAGGCCATACTTGAAAAACGTATAATAATATTTAAAGGAAGTTGCATACATTTTAATAGACCACTCAGGCAGTTCGATCCACAGAACATAATCTTCACCACTATTATCATATGACAGCTGTCAGTTTCAAAAAAGAATAAGGTAGGGTGTAAGAAACATTACCGGAGACACAATTATTATTAGGAAGGGAATAAAACGAAACACAATATGATACAGACAGACAAGAAACTTCAGACTTCTTAGCAAATTCCAAATGGATGTGGTATAATTTTGAGAAAGTTGCTTGTGTGAAATGCACAGCTAATCTGTTTGAACAGAATTGGATTTTTTTTAAGCCTTTAAGACTGACTGTTATACCTCATTATTAAAAATTACCTGCAAGTCTTCACAAATTAGAAACTTCCCTCTTTGCGCACACACAAACACAGAATTAAATGGATATAGATGCATGTAACCTATAAAAGTAGTGTGTTGGCATCTGTTTGTCACAGTGCAATATGTAGCAGCATGTTTGTTGCCATATGAAGTAACTCCACATTTCTATGAAAAATTAATGCACGATCACTGGAAAAAACAGTCACAACTAACTGAAAAGTATAAAAACACTACAAAATTCCTTCACAGATTGGAAAAACATTTTTCTGCCAAGAGGGAAAAGCTTCTGCATCCCATAAGTGGGGTAAGCCCCATACTGCAGTAGTTTATGCAAATTAATTCAGTAGTTGCACTACGGTGAGATAAACAAACGTCCCTGAATGGTGCAAAGGTAGTCTTGCATAAAACCCAATCCCTCGGTATATGAAGGTCACCAAAGACATTGCCCAGAATTCAGAAAAATGCTCAATGCATGTTATAATTATGTACCCTGAGTTAGGACAATTACAGCAAAGTTGAGATGTTGCGACTGACAGACAGCAACAGTTGCATGAAAAATATCACCTCATTAAAAGGACTCTGCAGTTCACTTTAGCCAACATTAGTGCTGTCACATCTGAGACCAATAGTGGTTCTCCTGATGCATCACAAATGTAGCCCCCAGCAGTCTCGATAACATTCAGATTCTCAGACACACGGACACATAGAAGACATGTTCAAAAATACATGCACAGTCATTAACGAGCAAGCCCCTCATCAGTCAATCACAACCCAGATGCACTCATTCACCCACATGTAAACTAGAGTACACACACATCCAGACACTATTACCACCTAACCACACTTGTGCAAACACCCAGGCAGACAGACATACAAGTGTACATATATGCAGCTTTATTCACACTACTACAAATGCAGACACACACACACACCATACACTCACTAACACGTACGCCCCCTCACAAGCACACACTCCTAAGACATGAAAAACTTAGCAGCACTAGGACTATTTACATGGAAGTGAAGAGGTGGCACCATCTCTTGGCAGCGTTCACTTTTCTTCCAACAGTGAAATTTGTATTTTTTAGTGAATTGGAAATCACGTGTCTAACTAGTATTCCAATTATTATTTTATACCTGCATATAAAATCAGTCTTGCATGTCATTATGCTCAGAGGAGTACATAAATATTGTTGAGATTCCAAGGTCTATACCGAGACTTCACATCATAGCAGAGTGGCTGTGTGTGTGTGTGTATTTGGCAGCTTTCTAGACTTTACACAAAGTAAATTTATTCAGTTTTAGCACTGCTTAAAAAATGTAGGATTAATAGAGAGAAGAGCAGACTTGGACCTAATAAATAACTATAAGTTTGAATAACTAAGGAATAATTCAGAACAAAAACAACCAATTCATTTAAAATAAATGATACCATCAACTGCAAGTATATGAAGGAAGAAAGACTTCAGGAATATGGACTACAAAGAAGGAATCAGTCAAAGGGTTACATAGCTCATTCACAGTACATACAAAGTATAAGGCTTTGATCCCAGTATATTCTTAGAAATAATAGGTTTTCAAGAACAACAGAAATGAGAGGCAGCTCAGGTAATCGACCGTGGGCTTTGCATGAATGTTCTCAGACAACTGAGTGGGACCAACTAACTAGTCTGCACTTCTTTCTGGAACACCCATCCCTTAGGATCCTTCAGTCATCACAAAAATCAAAACTTGAACAATGCTATAACAAAAAGTTGCTAATATATGCAGCAAATACCCCTTTCAGAACCCATCACTGTATTGCATTAAAAACCCTAAATTAGTTAACTAACCCATATACTAACATACACCACATATTACGAGGTTATAAAATTATCCAGAATCCATATAATCATCCATCAATAAACATTCAACACAACTATGTTCCCAGTCATTATGACCTAGTGACTGACTCCTCTCTGTTCAGAAACCCATTAAATTTGCTGGGCAGTGTCTGTACTCATACCATGTTGCTAAGGCCTGAAACACCTTATTTCTATCCATCAGGTCAATATTCTCCTACCCATACCCATCCTTCAAAACAATTGAAAGATTTCCTACCCAAAAGCTGACTCTGTTCTTGCTCAACACCAGGATAAACTATATCACTAAATGTGAACAAATACCTAATTCATACCTTCAAGTCATTACTCTTCCTTCTTCACTCACTTCCTTTCTTCTATAAATTTTTTCCCCTTATTTGCTCTCCAGTAACACAATGACTTCTCATTAGTATTTTAGTGTTGAAAAACCTGCACACTAACTGCTCAGCCAAACCAGCATGGCCGTTGTAAATCAAGCTCATACTAATAAAAAAAAAAAGTCTGGACATTGAAGTACAACTGAGAGGCTAGAATTTTCTCTTGATATATGCTACTGACAGCAGGCCAAATAGAAGAAAAATCAGATATGTTCTGCAAAACTAAAGAAACAGAAATGGACCTGATATTCCTTGTACTTCTGTAGACTCTCAGCAGAATGCTGTACCTGTGACCTGTCTGGGTTTACAGGGAATATCCACTTTTCTGCCTCATGCGAACAGAATAAACAGCAAAAGAGATTTTTTTTCCATTGCTTCTGGTTGAACACTGATGTACTGTGTAACCATGGAAATGCAAGTCCTACACACAGTACATCAGAAAACAAGGAAAGGAAAATTGGGGAAACAGCATGGAGGAAAACTACAGTGCAGTTATACAAAGATATTATTTAAAGAAGGTAAGCAATTTCTTCCTTAAATGATGTCATTGTATAATAGCAATAACCCTCTTATGCGTGTGGGTAATACCGGATTTACCCAAAGTTGCCTTGGTTTCATAACTGGGGCTTCACTCTCATAATCAAACCACGCCAACCATGGGTAAATTAAATATTATCTACATCCAGTCATGGGTTATTGCTTAAATATAGCACAAGCCTGCCTTTCTCTCACTTATTATTGCAATTCCTGTTTCTATTATATTAATAAACATTTAATTTCTCTATAAACTGGCTAAAATTTCTCTAACTAGTAAATCATTCTCATATAACTTGCATCTATTCTTACCCAATGTTTTTATGTCTAATTTTGTATAATTATTTAAACTGTTTTTGTCTTTTGTATTATTTTTAATGACTATAAAATTATTGTTCTTAAAAAGTTTTGAAATATTTTGGAACTTTTCTCCTCAGGCATTTTCTGAAAATGGGTTCCTACCCCGTTGGACTTTCCCAGTAATCAAATGTCAATAAACAACAATCATTACTGACACATCTGTGGATAGTAACACAAATGAACACTAGAAGATGGGAAATGTAGTCTCTTTAAATGGACTGAAGCCAACACAGAGGGTGGCACTTACTGACCTGTCTAAATAATGGGTACAATTAGATAACGTGAAAAAAAAACTGAAAAATATGAGGGAATCTGTGGACAGAACAATATCTGCCTTGGTAGAATCGCAAGGCAGAATTTTTTTTTAAGTTTTTCAACAGATTAAGCAGTATATCGGTGCATAGAAATACTATAGACTTCTCTCTATCTTTTTTTTCAGGTTTTATTGAGGGGATTAGTCCACCTAGTCAAGTAGCTTCATTTCAGATTATATCTAAGGAGAAATTTGGCCAGGGCTACTGCAGTGGTGGTGCTGCGGTAGTGTTGTCGCCTCACAGTAAGATGTTGTCCTGTTCGATTCTTAGCTAGAGTGTCTTCTGTGTGGAGACATGCATGAATGGGCGTAGCTTCGTTGAAGGTTGTGCGTCAGAGCTGGCAACTTGGCACGTAAAAATCTACTGCCAATCATTAGCGAACCTGAGTTCCGCTGTGGCGAACCCTAACCGGGAAAAGTCAAAAGAGACACCACCATCCACTTTGCAACTAATCCCACCCTTTTTGAAAGTTTCCATGCAATATTCTAGATCCACCTGAGCTGCTGCCATCTCAAGGAGCTAGGACCTAGGTTTTAATGTCTCATCTGAAGAACGTCCTCTCAAGTCAGCAGTTAGAAAATTAATCCAATCACCTATAGTAAGATAGAACTCACAGCCTTCTGATCTTACAGCGCCAAAATCAGCTGCACTTCCTGTTAAGTGACTGACACAGGCATTAGTGCATTATGTGGCAAAGTAGTACACACAATGTTAATGAAGGTAAATACAAAAAAACAGCAGACCTAAAGTGACCTTATGGAGATCAAGGGCTGGACAACATAACACTGAGGTCACCAATAATTACTGGCTGCTGTAATGGAATGATGTTAACATTGGACTATAAAATTATACCTTGTGTGTCTAGATTTCAGCAGTACCTTTAAAGTTAAAACTTAAAGAAAAAATATGCAGTTTTGTTGATAAAGAAAAATGTTCAGAATGCCCTGTACATAAGAAATGATAAAAATTATAAGCAAAATTATGAAACTATTACAAAATAAAAATTATATATATAAAAATACAGGTTGCAGGAATGATTCTAAGCACCCACCACTCTAAGTTCAAAATAATGTCCATGGGAAAAATTAAAAAAAAGTGATAAAAACTGAAAGGAACCCAGTAGGATTAGTCGAAACTGATCTAGTCTTAAGTAGTAAATCATAAATTTAAAGCTAACAAAGTGCAGAGAAGTACACGGTAGGAAATTCCTCCTGCCGTATACTGTTCTGGTGAGACTGTTTAAAATACTGCACAAGTCCTGGAGGCCTCATTATTCGAAGCTGATGCATCAGAATAAGTGACTTCAAATTATACCAGCTTCACAGAGAGAAACATACACTTCTGACTACATTACAGATCACTCTGCTTCCTCCAGTGGTTCAAGTACAGGAGCAGTTGGCCAGGGAAGTACTGGACTGGACTAAGCAGCTGAGGCTGGCTCAAACATCCAGGTTCAAGGAAGTTGACCAAGATTTGTCACAAAATTATTCTATATGGGAAGGCCTTGGAAGTACACACAATATGCAGAGACTCTAAAGCTAGAAACTAGCCAGGGAAAGTTTGTACTCCAACTGAACACCATGTTTGTAAGTATGTGAATAAGACTGCTCCCAACCTGTGCCTGGTGTAATGGAGACAGGACTATGCTTGTTGGCAAACAATGGAGAGATTTGTTTACTTGGGCACAAAAAAGCAATGATCACCAAGGACAATGATGTATCATGATTATCCAGACATCCCAGCTTAGTGTATGAAATATGAGGTTTCTGCCCCCCACCTTTCTCACTTATTTGTGCCTACATTGGTTCTTTAATCAACATCCCACCATCACATCACACATTACAGACTACTTTCACATCCACAAATTTGAACACACCCAGAACATTTCAACAAACATACAATGAAATACTTAAAATCCATAGCCATAACTGCATCCAGCCTGGCCTGTAGTGGAGACATTCAACCTACCCCCCCCCCCCCGGCCCTACACCCATCCACAAAAATACACCTGCAAACAGCAACTTCCCTCACTCAACTCCCTTTCACCCTAGACATAAGAATGATATCCTGCTACTAAATATTAATATAAGGAGTATTAAAAACAAAATATATGATGCATGCTAATCTTGCTGTATACTCCCCAGACATCATCCTGATCACTGAAACTTGGTTAAAACCAGCTCTCTCAGACAATGGAATTCTACCACCAGGATACAACATTCAAAAGGACAGGCTAGGTAAAAGAGGAGGTGGAATAGCCCTGCTCTCTAAGAGCCAACTATCCTTAGAAATATTGGACATTAAAACTCCGGCATTTGACAATGCAGAGTTAATACTGACAAAACTGATTAACCCCAAAAAACATTTAAACATAAATGGTATCTATATCACACCAGGAGATAACACAAACTAAATTGGAGAACAGAAATGCTTCCTCAGGAAACAATAATTATGGGTGACTTTAACAAATACCGGGCAGAATGTATTTACCAAACCCCCAAACTTTATATCAATCTGCACAGCTTCACCCAGCTCATACAACAACCCACCAGGTATAATAAAACATCCAACAGGGAATCAATACTTGACTGGATACTGACTAATAGACCAACCCATTCGTCTCACTGCAGTTGTTTACCAGACAGCCTTAGTGACCATCACCCAACTTATTTACTCAAAGTATTAGTCCAAACAACCAAATTATTTCCAACAGATTAGGAACAAAAAGCCCTTCAAGCTCGATGACCTCATATATAACATCAAACACTGTAACTGGGCACCAATCACCCATCTCCCACTAGATGAAGCTGTTCACTAGTTTAATACCACCTTCATGTCTCTCCTAGATGCTCAAGCCACCACCAGAACTATACGAGTCAAATCAAACCTTGCCCTATGGTTAAGTAAAGAAACTAGATCCCTATTAAGGACAAGAGATAAAGCCTGGAAACACCGACACACAACCAAATCCCACTTAGCACTTCAAACCTACCGTGTACTCTGAAATCTATCAAAATAATACATTAAACAAGATAAAATAAATTATTACTCCAAAGCCCAAATCATACACTGTAATAACCCACAGAAATTCTGGGCAGCTATAAACCAGATCCTCCACCAGGTAAAGTTAGCACCCCCCCCCCCCCCTACTGCAACCACTACTAATGAGAATATTGCCACCCAATTCAACACTTACTTTACACCAAGACTATACTAGCATGGTCTAAAAACCAAAATCCTTCTGCCTCAGGCAGCTCTCGACCAGACAATAATAGAACCATATTCTCATTGCATCCAGTATCAATGAACATTATCAAAAAACTAAAGCCAACCACTCCAGCCACACACAACTTACCAGCAGACTTCCTAAAATTAACCGCTGATGCCACTGCCTATCCAGTTTCAATCCTTATTAACATACCCTTAACTGAACACCAAGTCCCCAACATCTGGAAAGTCTCGCGTATAATACCACTTCATAAAGGAAGCCCTTCTATAGACCTCTCAAACGACTGACCAATAGCAGTCCTATTTCCACTCTCTAAAATTCTTGAGAGAATTGTCCATTATCAAATCACAGACTACCTGCACACTAATAAACTACTAACCAATACCCAGCATGGATTCCATCCATTCCATAGTACAACTACCACATTAATGTCATTTAGAAACATGATCAACCTCCAAAGAAATAATGGTAACTATGTATCCTCTATATTCTTACACCTATCAAAAGCGTTTGATATGGTCTCTCACAGCAATCATCTGAATGCTGTCTCTGATCTTAACTTGTCCCAGTCTTGCCTGGTTCCAGAGCTACCTAACTGGGCATTTGTAAGCTGTACACTGGCAACAGACAATATCATCCCTCCTTCCTGTAACACTAGGCATTCCACAAGGTTCAGTTTTATGGCCATTACTCTTCTTAATCTTCACAAATAACCTACACACCTCAGTCCCACAAGCAACACTCATTCAGTATACAGATAACTCAACAGTCATCAGTGCTGCTACTACCATAAAAGAATTTCAAAAAGTAACAACTATCCTTCCTAGCAATCGCAACCTGGCAAACTAATTTGCAGTTAAATTTTAACCCCCTAAAAAATTAACTTATCTTATTTCAGCCAACTAAATCATATATATCCCCCATGTACTTAACAATTTCATTAGATAATACAAGCACTATCCCCTCACCTCGTACCAAGATGTTAGGTGTAGAAATTGAGTGTAATATGAAATTTGATACTCACATATTTCAATTAGTAAAAAAAGTTCATAAAAAACGTGGAACATTATATAGGAATAAAATACTTTACAAATGACACTAAAGCCAAAATTGCCCAATCACATTTGATATATACACTGCTTTATGCATTTCTCATACTCACTAACCTTAGAAAATCAGAGTTAGTCAAGCTTGATACAATAAAATTGCTAGATACGCCACCAATTCCCCATCAAGAACTCACCACTGTACCCCCCTCCCCCTTAAAAAATTTAATTGGCTAGAACTCCCAAATCTTCTGCTCTATAACCAACTAACCATGGACCATAACATATTCTACCAAAGGGAAAAAACACCCACACCAAAATATTCTGCCACCATACACCAGCTCCAGAACTTTACAGTGAACCAACAAATCACTTATTAAAATCGAGTCAGCCAGAAATTTAGCCAGGGAATCTCAATTCACAAACTATATAGGCAAAGCCTGGAATTCACTACCATATGAAATAGTGTCTACCCCAACCCTCTCTCAATTTAAAACACTACTAAAAACTCATTTAAAAACAAGTGGCTATGTCCCTACAATACCCCTGACTGGACTAAACTTAGTTCTCTCTTATGGATACTAATGCCCATAACCTTACTCTTACCTACTAGGCTTAACTAAATCTGTCAACTTACCACTATTAACCATCTCTTACAAATATTTTATATTTGGCATTGCTCTACAAATGTTTCAACCCCTAACTCACCCCTTTTTCCACACTCTACAGCTACTGCTATCTAATTATATCTAATCCCCCCTCTATTGTAAATAAACTACTATATGAATACTAATTATAGCCAATTCATCTACTATATTGAATACTCTGTGTGTTTTCTTTACTGTTTATGGTGTCAAATGACATTCTTTACACTTATTCATGTAATTAATTACAGTTTTCTTGAACAATTGTATTATTTTGTACTAATATCTATGCTGTATAAATGTTACTTATAATACTCTTTTGTATATGTTGGAGCTTTTTCCCCGGGCCTCCGCTGAAAATGGACATGTGTCCATTCAGACTTTCCCAGTAAACAAATGTAAAATAAATAATAAAACAGAATTGCTGATGATCTGAGTACAACTGTCTAAATACAAGAGAAAGTGGAACTTCAAAGTGTACATGGTATGTATAAGAAACACTAATGACGTGAGCTAAGCAAAATATTTCCAAAGGATGACACAAGACAGAAATCATACTTCTGAACCCGGAAACATGAAACATCAAAAAATCTGTCCCATTTTTGAGCCTTTGTTCCACCATTATTTTTGGCTTTACCCACATTTCTTGCTCTGAGAGATTAAGACATATGGATATCACATATAGGACAAACACTAGTCTATGCGTTGCATAAACCTTATGTTCATGTAGGTGTTTTTACAACAACATTATTTGGGCAAGAGGGAACAATATATGCGTGCATAATGTTTCAACTGATGCTTCTCATATCACACTAATACTTCTCTTCTGCAGTCATCCCCCCTCTCTGTGAAGTGTGCTTGCTTCTGAAGAAGCCGAATGGCGAAAGCGCTCACTGTCAATAAAGGATTTTACTCCACATTGCTTTTTTAGCGTGGTGATTATTACGTTTGAACAGAAAGGACTTTAAAGAACTGTGATTGTGCCGCTGTACACCAGCATACGTTGTTTTTTTGGATATTACTCATTTATCTCAGCTGGTGTTTCACCCCATGTCCTGGAGTGATTTTTGACTTTACTAGATTGTTTGTGATTTGTTAACAAACAGTGAGGACTGAATTCATTAAATAATGACCGACATTTGAGTATCAGAGTTTCTATCCTTCAAAAATGCCACATAACAGAAATGCTTTCTATGCAGCACCTTTCCCAATTTATAAGAGTAATATTTAAAATGTGTCCTCACTTTTGAACCCTTCTCTTCCCATTATTTTTGCTTTGTCCAGATTTTTTGTGCTAAAAGATTGAGAGGTATGGAAAACGACAACTAAAATTTCATGGTTTGTTTTCTTTAATATTACTGTTTGTGTACCTATTGTATTTTAAAACATGTTTAATAGATGTTAATAATACAAAAAAAAAAAAAAAAAAGGTCTATGGCTAATTTGCTTCACAAATTTGTAAAAGATAACAGACCAACAATAGTTAACTTAAAATATGTTACGTCAGCTGGGTTACGCTACCAACTAAGAGCAGCAACAGAATTTGGATAGCCACAACATATGTGACTATGCAGTGAAGCTTGCCCCTAACCTGTGATTGTTTCATGGTTACACAGTCACTGAAGCAAATCTTTGCATAGGAAACCCAAATCTGCATTTATTTTTTTCAACACAGTTTACAACACTTTTTTGAGCAAGTGTTAATTATACTGCCTGTCTGTAGGCTGCCTATACATATTTAATATATTCAAATCGTATCTGATGCTTTTTAAGATTTAACTCCTATTTCCATACAATTACCTCCCCAACACACATCTCTGGCTTCCTACGTACAAGATGTCATGAAGCTGTTGCTGCCTCACAATGACTGGTTCAGTAAAGTTTATGGCTCACCAATCAGATGCCTTCCTTTTCTCGGTATGTCAAGGGCTTTGTGGTTCTAACTGATCAAAGCCTCTCTCTTTTCAGTTACTGTTTGGTTTAGAAGCAAAGGAAGGACAAGTCAGTGTGTGGCACCTCAAGAGACTTACCAAAGGGAAGATAAACCGCAGGCCAAGGTGCTAGAAAAAAAATCGTGATTTGAAGCAGGCCACTTGGGAAGTCATGGCACTCCATTATTTTAGCCTCAAAACTAGGAAATTCCGAGGAATTTGATATGGTTGAAAGGTATTAAGTCCAAAAGAAACTCTTCACACCAGCAGGTTGAAACCAATAGAAGCTTTATTCACATAAACGCACACTGATTTAGCGCTTTCTTCCCTACTGAAGGGACTTCTTCAGAACAATGCCATTTCCATAACCCAGTCCTTTTATACAAACATCACCCAATTGACTAATTGAATAATCACCAATCAACCCAAAAGCACATAAGAAATGCACATATAATGATAATTATAAAAATAACAATAAGCATAGTCTAAAATGACAAACTATTGGAAGGTCAGGTCTCAATAAAGAATGCAAGAAGCTTCCTTTTTTAAAAATCCAAGAATGTATAAGACATATCACCAGTCGCATTAAACAGTTTTAGTTTTCTCACATTTAAATAACATTTTGCAAGGTTATAAAATATGCACATTAGCTGTTTTCAGCAGTAGTATCCTGGTTTAATCTTAAACAAATAAAGTCATTAATGGGAATATAACACATCACAAACTGAACTGATTTAAGTAAATGTTAAAATAATGTGCCATATAAAAAGAGTTTGAAATATACATATATAACTCCACTATGAAAAATTCTAATACTGTTGTAAAAGGTACTGAGTAGCTGGAAAAAATAATTGACTTTCTTTTCAGTAACATTTCTATAGTAGTTCAGTATCAGAGGTATTTGAATGGACCATGATTGGTACTTTTATATCCAATTGTATAGAAGTGTGGAAAGGAAATTGTGTGTTCAAGTCAGTCATGGCAGAGTAAACCACTGGCAGTCACATCTGTTATCACTCCCCTGGACATTACATAGAACAACACAACAAGATCCATTGATGGCATCTGTAAAACATGGCGGGTCCAGTTAAACAACATCTACAACAGTGAAGAGATAAATCAGAAGTACTCTACCATATAGGTTGTGGAATCAAGTTACATTTAAAAGAAAGAAAAGCATGTATTGTGGAATATCAGGTAGGAGGACTATAAATTGTACGTGTAAATCATTTGTCATAATGAGTATATCAAAGTCAACAACAGATTAAGCACTTTTCTTCACATAACCGATATCACTTATAATGGCTCAGACATTGCATGGAGAAAAAAGGAGAAAAGATTGAAGAACAATGGCTACCTTAGTTTGTTACTTCATATAGGTGTGTTTGTGTGTATACACAAATCCATGAGTGCACACACACACACACACTAACACACACACCTACTTTTTTCTTCACCAATGGAATTAAAAGACAGGCAGAAATACCACCACCAGTGGTAACTGGCTACGAGGACACTAAGAAGGCTTAACAGACAGCATCATTTTAAGGCATGTCAGCACATAAAGCCTTAAATAGTTTTATTAATGCAAATAGTCCAACACAAGATAGCAGTGAGGTAGACAGGCAATATACGAACCATAAAACTTTTATTACATAAAATAATATTTTATGTAATCAAAGTTTTATGGTTCATGTACTGCCTAGCTGCCTCACTGTTATCTTGTTTGTTGGACAATTTGGAGTTATACTTCTAAGCAGTGGGACACATCCTGTGGAGAGCTACCTGGGTATTTCTAGTTTTACTAATGCCCCATAAAACTCTCGTGCTGAGGCTACTTCTAGTTACAACATGGAAGGCACATGACAGAGCTTGGCAAAGAACAAAATAGGCTCTTTTACCACACTAAAGATATGCCAGTGTGGAGTTTACAGCATACAGACATTTTGACATTTCTAAAGCAGAGTTTACAAATGAAGGTAGGGAACACAGAGGAACAGTTAACATCCCAAGAACACAGTCTTCTCTTTCTGTGTGAGTCTTTTTAAAGCAAACTAGAAAGCAACTAGCAAGATGGCACTATCACATTATACACAGGTGAAAAAACTAAGCCTGTCCTACTTTACTGTGTAGCAGTTGACAGTAGTTTCCATTCCCTCATCCCTCAAGTTGCTTAACCATACAGTACTTCGGAGTAAGTGGGAATCCAGGCTAAGCTCCTCATTGGCTACTGGTTTGCAAGCCTAGTAACCATCTCTGAAACTTGACATATTAGTAAGAGATCATGATCCTCAGGCCATGTACCAAAGTAAAATAAATAAATACATAAACAAATAAAAATTAATTAATTAAGTCTTCTCACCCTTAACTGTAGTAGCAGATTTAGTAATAACAGTATTTTCTGAATACCTAGTAAGCCCAAAACTAAGTATGGCCCGTCTTTCTGGCTCAAGTACACAATGCTTTATGTAGTGAAATCAGAAAGTATATTCTTAATGCATCTCTTCCTTATGAGGAGACATTTAGACACGAAGGAAGGAGGTGGATGGAAAGTTATTTGTTTTACATACCGCAGGGAAAGTAGAAGGAAAATAAGAATAGCAGCCTAGTGTGAGAGTCTTCCTTTCACTTTCAAAAAAGTATTAAAATAATCATTATCTCAAGCTAGCCTGGAGAATGTCTAATGTAAATATCTCCCAAAGGTTCAGTTTATATATTTTTTTTTATTCTTTAACAGTTTAATAGTATTAACCGGGGATATACACCATGCATTTTAAGTGTTACTTCAACAAGTACATTAACCTTACATCTTGCAAGAAATTATTTAACAAGTTCAGACTAGCTTTGCTAAATCATCATTTGCACAACTTTGACTAACGAGTGTCAAGGGACAGACTTAAAGGTCCCAACAATTAAAGTGCATTTAAAATGCACATAAAAATCCAGAAGGGAAACCTGAAGCAGTTGTTAATGGTATTGCAAACTTCCATGCAAATTCAGCATTTCTGATAATCAAACAGTATAAACAAGGCCGTACTGTTTTATAAATCTGCTAAAATATATATTTATACACAGATCAGCTTCATAATGCTTAACTAATTCAATTAGGAATGCTTTAAAATATGTACTTTTAAAATATCGCAATAAAAAGTGCAACATTTCAGCATTTGGTAAGCAGCTCCTAGCTTCAGCTTACAGTATAGATAACATAGCACTTCACATTAAAAAAGTAGAGAGAGACTGGTACTTCGGCAGTTTTCTACCCTCACGTTTAACCATCATGTTGAAAAGGTTGTTAGGAAATCCTTTTACTTGTACAACTCATAGAAAAATGCATCTCCTCTAGATCAAAAGACGACCTCATCTTCCTTATATTCTACATTGATTAGAACCATCAAGTAGAACTCCCTTTTTGGGAGGCATCTTATTAAGCAAATCAATCCGAAAGACACCAGAGGATTTAATTATACTAAAATGACAAAGAGATTAAAAGTCCTGCCCTATCAGGAGAGACTAGAGGTTTTGTGTCTATTTGCAATTCCATCTAGAATCCTTTGGGTGACATGTGCCTTGCTTATAGGGTATAATGGATTCAGTAGTTGTAGAATGGGTACCTCTCCAAAAATGATGCAGTCAACTAATGTTAGGGTTAGGTATCCAAATTTACTCTAAGAGCCTAATAACACAAGGTGGATGGATGCATTTCTAATGTAGTGCCGACCCTGTAAGTGGAATAAATTTCCTCTCCAAGTTAAGCAATGAGACACAATGTCCACCTTTAAAAAGGAGGGGGCAACTTAATGGGAATTCATAATAAAGTCACTGGAATGATGGGTAAGACCCTCCTTGGAATGGGAGTTGAGGCCTACGGGTGATTACTAGCAAGACAGCAATGGACTTGCAGCTGACCGGCCTTACAACTCATACGATCCTAATTTCCTATACGTGCTAACTTAAAACAAGTGATTTGACAATGTCACAATCAGGTCCTATAAATACTAGAAATGGATGAAGGAATTATTTTTTAACGAATTAAGCACAATACAAAAACTGTGAAAGCGCTTTAAATGCTTTTTAAATAAAGCGAGCAACTGTTCTTTTCTCATGTAAAGATTATGTATTACATCAGAAAACTTAGAAAATACTCTGTACCACTTATCTTCAGGACAGACCATGACTTGGTGCCAGAAGCATACACGGGCCAGTACTATGAAACTGGAACCTCACCCTCAGTTCTTCCAGTAAAGAGCCAAAAACATTTAAAAAAAAATCACTGTAATAAGCTTATACTTGCATCCAACCCCCCCCCCCCCCCACAAGCTCTTCTATTGTTTCTTCCAGTGGCACATCAACTATGTGGACAGATGCATGATCTACCCCCCCCCCCCCACCCCCCCCCCAGCATTCAGGTCCTGATTCTGTGCCCTGCCTCTATCCTTTTTTCAAAATACTGCATTAAAATAAAATAATTTCTTCTTTAAACTGTAGCAAACAATTACTACAGTTTATACCCTGCCTGTACAGAGGTGCTGCAGTGCAAATGTTTTAGTATATATTATTTTTAAACTGTAGCAAGTTGCTTGCTAACAAATGTAGCAAACAGTTGCTGCAGTTTATACCACGTCTGCATGGAGTGTTACAGTGCTTACGTTTTATTTAAAGAGTGAATTTTTGTTTGCTTGTTTCACTTTTCAACTGTAACAACTGTTTAGAACAAATGGAGCTCTATAGCACTCAGGTTTGAGCACAAATCCAATAATGGCTTTTTAAAGCATGGTGTAGTTGCCCCGTTCACTCCCCCCTAGCTAAGGTACTGCTTGGTGCTGTAAGAGGTCAAACAACATGTTCAAATCCAAATCTCCTGTTTACTCCAAAAAGCCATTGAATTCCTTAGTTTTCCTTGTATTTGATAAGTCTTTTCAGCAGTAGCCATTGCAATACTTCAAGAATTTTTTTGATGTGTTGTACTATAAATACGTTCACAGTCAGCAATGCCTGCAGGCCAGTTTAATTAATGCTGACAGGAACAGGTTAAATAAAAGTAAAATAATGGACAAACAGCCTGATCCCTTGACTAATCTGTCCCACTGTCACAAGTTCAGGTAGGTCAGAACTGAATCTTCCCATTGTTTTAAGCAGTGAAAGATTTAGTACTAGCATGCCAAATTTTAAGATTAATTGATCTGAACCTCATGATTACAAAATAAGGGCACTTTCATTTTTGTCCATACCATAACTTTTTCTATTATATCATTAAACATTTTAAAAATAGAGCTTTCACCTGGATGGCGAGGTATCATTAGTATATTACAGGAGCTGATGTCATAATATAAAATGTTGCAAAGATGCTGATAAACTAGCATTTTTTTGGAAGAAAACAGAGTAAAGCCCCACAAGAAAAGATGGGCATCTCCACCCAGACAGTTACAAAAAGGCAAGAAGGAATTAATAAATGAAGATTTTAAACACTGACCCACAATGCTGCTTTCCAGTGGCTTCTTGTTTCTTTAGACCATTAACTCTTTGGAGCTTCTCTCTTGCTGTTAGTTACTTAGTTTATACAGCTGCATTTTTGCTTTATACCGTGTTTTCTGTATTGCCTCATCACCATCGTCAACCCCCTTTTCCCCATTTTCTAAATCAGGTTAGGGTGTTAGGTCAGCTCTCGCCATTTGTCTCTGTCGACCGTCACATTTCTTCCTTCTGTGACATTCATGCCTGACTGCCGCAGGTATTCTCTTGCACAATCCATCCACCTCTTTGCTGGATGCCCTCATTTTGTCTTGCCTTCTTCCTCTCTGTCCAAAATCTTCATAGTTTGCTTATAACACCACCTCGTCTGCATACAGCAACTTTACTGACTTGTCCACCCCAACTGGTTTGCTAATGTAGTCCATCACCATTATGAACAGCAATGGGCTAAGAGCTGAACCCTTATGCACACCCAGTCCCACTGCGGATTCCCCTGAGAGGCAGAATATCTGTATTTCAGTCACTGGGTCCTTCTACATAGTTGCACAGATTATTTTCCTGTAATGTTATTCCTTGTAAATGTACATTTTATATCATGCATCAGCTGGAGTTTTTCTTTAGTCAATGTCTAGTTAAAATAGGCAAACTATCCATTTGGACAAGATGGTTACCAAAATAAATAAATAAAAATACCTTGTTTGTGCTCTTTTTTGTGTCTTATTCCTCCCAAAATCCATACTACAGTGACAGATATATACACAATTCAAAATCATGCTTGAGCTATACTGATCCATTTGTAAAAGAATTTAAAAACAGTATGGCTAGCATATTCAAATGGTTGTCTCTGGATAATGAATGTATGTCACTATTTATTTCCTTAATTTCTCCTGCATCTTTTTTTTCTTTCCATAGATCGTTACTGTTTTGCATTGGTACAGTAGTTTATTTTTATTAATGACACCCCTTTTGCTGGAATAATTAAAATAATGTAATGATAAATTTAATTATGAATTATTATTATTATACAATTATTAAAGCACACACCATTTAAATAACTTTTAATACCATTATCCTCTTGGGCTAACAAAGAAAATACTTCACATTAAGATTCAACTTGATATCAAAGTTGTCAGTCAAAGTTATTTTCAAGAATGAACACAACACATTCAGGAACTTGTCAGTCAGGGAAGTAGCCTGCCTTTCTTAGCATCTGAAGAAGTGCGGCGTATAATAAAAATACTACATCATGTCATCTGTATTACTAATTGTACTTAAAGTATATTACTACACTTCTAATGCATGTATGTTTTGCAGTAAATTTATTTTCTAGTTGTACGCCTGTTAAAGCCACAAGTTTTAAAATAAAACAGATTATCGCATTTTTTTATGTTTGAGTTTCCCTGTCAGTTGCTTTTTCATATAACCACATGCATAAAATGATGATGTTGTAGGTATTGGCAATGAATTACATACACCAGTAAATCATTCTGGGCACTTGTGAAGTACCATACTTAAGTGACCTTACTAGGATACAAGACTCCCCTGTTGATTTACTTAACATAAAAAAAGTAGTAGCTTATATGCCAACGTAGGCAGTGAGGCACTCTGAGTTCAGTCCTTCATGATGTCATGTTAAGAGTTTTCAGCTTCAAAAAAATGTCTGTCCTTATCAACAAAATTACATGGAAAAATAATACTGTTTGCATGAAACACTAAAATTTGATTTACATTTGCTATGCAAACTAACAATACACTGCAAAAACAGGTATGCCTGGATCTATGACGTAAAGGAATGGAGCCAAGACTATGACCCAGACAATCAGGGTTTGATTAGCATTCCTCACATAGGATGAATGGGAAAGCAAGATGAACCATAGCTCAGCTGTCTCTCCTGGGAGGGGGGTGTGGTATGGTTGCTTGGTGAACACAAGGCATGGTTGTGATTTCAAAGATGGTGAGAGCAAAAATAATCACCCATTCACCAGAATGGCAAGCTGGGGTGTCTATTAGCAACGTCCCTTGTGGAAGTGAGGGTCAGTCAATGTGTTCAGCCCATAACATGCCCTCTTCCATTATGAAACCAAGTGTGCACAGGGGCACTGAGCTTAAGATCAAAACTCATCAATCTTCCCCCAATGTCTGCCTTTATAATGGCCACTGTCAGCTGACTCTTGCTATTAATGTTGCCAGAATGAGTGACTTGACTGATGAAGAGGATGATCAGCAGGGGTGAAAGAGCTTTAAAATAAAATAAATAAAGGTAATAATACAGGCAATATAACTTTACCCATCAAATCCCTTAATAAACCCTTAATAAAATAACCTGATGGCATCTCTTTAGTGTCACTAATTATTAAAATGAATTTGAAATGCCATACTAGAGTAATTTTTGAAGAGAAATGGCCTTCCTGGATCTACTTTTGTTGTCCACTCCCTCTGCTTAAAACATCCCTTAACCAGAAGCACTGGTAGGTATTGTATGTTAGAGAAATTTCTCAGATAACATTAATAAAACATAAAGCAAAGAATGGTAACGGAGCTCATTACTTATGAGGTATTGCAAACCTTGCAGGCCACAGAGTATAAGAAACCAGGTATTTAATTAGTCCTGTGTTTGAAGAGATAATTTAAGAATTTGCTGGACTTTAAAATAATGTACTTTTTTTATTTCTTCCATAGATCTGAAAGAACACTTTCAATAATGCCTAGATATATTATTCACATTTTGGAAAGCACAGGGCATACCATATGCACAGCATATCTATTCTTTTACCAAACAATAGTTTATGATGCAAGATATATGCAGCATTCAGTAGCTGCAGACAAAAGAAATAGGATATTATCACATGGCATGTTTATAAAAAGAACGTTAAGGCAACTTCGTAGCATCACATTACTACTTGTTTTGTGCTGAGCAACATTCATTGCAGTTTGCATACCTAGAATCAGTTTCAGATTAAGATTTCTAGTAAAGTACTTAAATTGCAATGCCGCTAAGTAACCTTATCATACAATTTTTTAGAGACTGGTCAAAAAAGATATTTATGAACTATACAAGAAAAACAAATGAAATCATTCCTTTTATAATACAACCGATGAGCAGTTAGATGCTATTAAATGTTTGCAACAAAATGAATCAGTTGTTATACAGGGAGCAGATAAAGAAGGTAGAGTTGTAATTTTAAACTCTACATATTACATGAATATTAAGAAACAATTATTAAGTACGACTGGGAAAATTATAGGGAAAGGATATACAAATATTGTTAAAACAATAAATGAAACTTTGCAGTCTCTGTATAGATCAGAATGCATTGATAACCTGATGAAATACTTATTAGTAGCTACACTGTAAATGCTTTTCATTTATGGTATTCCAAAATTACACAAATCGCTCCCAGCACTTCCCCTGCTTCATGTTGTTTCAGCCAGAGGATGGGGATGGGCAATAGAAGCAATATCAAACTTTGACAGACAATTAAAAATAAATCTATATAAAATGAATAAAATAATAAAAGTTATGAATGAATTTTTCAAGTCAACTGTTCAATTGGTCTAAGGAGAAAATATTAAATGAGCGTCAACTTGTTCTACTAGACGTGCATTCCCTATTCACTAGAATACCACACGATATTGGCATACTTTCAACTGCACAAAAGTTGCATGAATTTTCTGATTATTCAGACTCATATAAATCTTCTATGTGAATGATTAGATTTAGCATTGTGGAAATTTCACAGGCAACTGTATAAGCAAGATAAAGGTGTTGCCATGGGCAGCCCCATGGCCAACATATATGCAAATATAACGTTCATGTGGGAAAACGAATATGTTATCCACAATAATCCACATGCACAATATATAGCATTTTTTAAAGCACTTTGCAGATTTGTTTATTATCTGGTAAGGTGACAAAATGTTGTTTAATAACGTTTTTAAGTATATTTCAGAGACTACACAGCTTTTATGCTTTAAGAAAGATTGTTCTGAGATGGAGATACATTTTTTTTAGATATTACCTTATTACATTTGAGTGACTCCTCCAGGTACATCTGCAGTTAACTCCTACTGATGCCTCTAGGTGTCAAATATTGATTGTTCATATTTGCATCAATAATTCCAAAACCATGCTATTCACAAGGCTTTAAAATATTTTATCTTAACAGCTCACACAATAGCAAACGTAACTGCATTAATATTTCACCTCTGTCCAGTGCAGGTAAATAGGGAACTGCTGATTTTATGATATTAATTTATATAGATATAATTTTTACATTTTTCTACAGTAAATATCTCAACAACCAGGTAACATACACAGAACTCTTTAGCCTCATATGAAAGCTCTCAGCTAGATGAATAAAATGCTGCTGACGGTATGTATGTAACTTGAGTGGTTGCTGAGATACTGTAAGTTGTTTACAAGATATTACAAATTTAATAGTTACTGTATTTACTGTAACTTATAAAATTCAGTTTAAGACATAGAACTTAAAGAATAATACCAATGTAAAATAGTTTGTGCTTAAGAGGTTGCCATTTATAGTTCTTTCGGGTCTATACTGAAAACTCGAACGTTGACTTACCTGAAAACCTAAACACTGACACATTCTGTGAACCGCAATTATACCGAATGCCCTAAACCGCGAAATTCAAAAACTCGAAATATCATAGTTGTCCCATCCCACCGCCCGCTACATAGTACGTAACTAAACCACATAAATACACTAAAAAAAACTCTACTTCTAACCCTACACTAAATCTTTCATATACCACCAAGTATGCACTTAACTTAACCTGCACCCTAACCCTAAGGTCCGTAACTATCACACACTTACCTTAAAAAGCTATACCCAAACAAACTAAATAATACACACACACACACTTAATAAAACCCTACTTCTAACCCTACACTAAATCTAACATACATTACCATCTATGCACTTACCTTAACCCGCACCCTAACCCTAAGGTCCGTAACTATCGCACACTTACCTTACGGAGCTATACCGCAGAAGGGCCAACCATGACGAATCGACGTTTTGGATTTCACGCTTCAGGATGATCAATGTTTTTGCGGTTTGATGAAGATGTGTCGGCGTTCGGGTAAGTCAACGTTAGAGTTTTCAATATAGACCCGTTCTTTCATAACTTCTATGGTTCCAGAGATATGAACATTTGTTTGAAATGTGAGGGCATAATTTGATTCTGTCAAAAGGCTTAGACTCGACCCAGTGGAAGCTGGAGTGCAAACTTCCTGAGCTCCATTGGAGTGAATGAAGTAAACTGAAGAAAAACAATGAAGGATGTATAGACACTTCTCTGTACAAAGAGGCCAAATAAGAGAAATACCTATTTGCACTATACCAGCATGCATCCTCCAAATAGGTTTAAAAACATTGCGAAAAATCAGATGTTAAGGGTTGCAAAACTTAACATAAATGATAAGCTAATGGAGGAACTGGAATCCACAGAAAGATTGTTTTCAGAAGATTCAAAGGACAAGTTAATGCAATTAAAGATGAGATAACTGCAACTAGAAACATCGCTACACAGATATTCTCAGATTGTGAACATTGTTCTCAACATCCACAAAACTCATATAAAACTAGATGCATGCTCACATATAGTCAAAATACAAATGTGGTCAAGCAAATTCTGAAGAAACACTGGCCAATGTTAACCAAATTAACACTGTTAGAGATCATTATTACTTTTGCTCCAGAATTTGCCTATAAACGGACAACAAATCTTAAGAACAACTTGTGCTACAAAGAACAACCACAATGTTTTATGCAGTTGCAAAGTGTAAAACAACAGATATTCAAATGCAATAAATGCACATACTGCCAGCACACCGATATGGACAAACCATTTAAACATCCAGTTTTGGGTTTAGATTTTCATTTAAAAGCATATGGTAATTGTGATACAAAAGATGTTATTTGGCTAGATGCATACAATGCCCGTTTTTTTACATTGGCATGACTAATACGAAACTAATAGAATGGATTAGTAATCACCTTTCGCATATTAATAGACAAATTGATACTAATGCGTTATATAGACATATAAATGCAGATCCAATGCATTTTTTTTTTATTTTTAATCTTGTAAAAGGTTTATAAACCCATGCGAGGTGGAGATCTGGTACATTTGACACTAGAAGAAATAAAACGGATCTTGAGGTTTAACACTCAGATTGCACCTTGATTAAAAACTTGTTTTTCTGTTACGTGAACTTAAGTACCATGTGCATTAGGTCATATGACCCGTGAAACATTTAAACTCTAGCCCAACCTAATTCTGTTGGTAGCCTGATGAACCTCATGACAAAACTTTCATACTTGCTTACTGAAATTTGTCACTGGTTTTAACATTTTAAAGTCTTTTAACACATTGAGTGGATTTATTAAAATTCATTTTCCCTGACTCGTGGTTCCAGTATTCATTTTATTTTCGATATTTCTTGCTTTATGAACTAATGGATTTATTGTGGAGCTTATATGATTTGTTCTGTACAGTGAGGAAAAGGGTAAATTTCCCGATCCACACTGTACCGCAATCTCCATTCAAAAGCTTCAACTTTTCAAAAACTCAGTCATATGGTCTGGAACATACGCATTTCAAGTTTCTGAAAACTCTACCAACTGATAGGGACCTGTGTATATATATATATATATATATATATATATATATATATATATATATATATATATATATATATATATTATATAATTGGGTCAACTTTGAAATCCTGAACTGCCAGTATACCGAACCACAAAAGACTGACTAGAAACACAAAGAATCTCAAGCTCGAATTTTTACAATATCGAATCCCAGAATATCTAAGTATAATAAAAGTTAAATTGCAAGTGGCTTAATATCACTCTCTCTGTTTAAGGTTCTCTGGTAAGTACATAAAACATATAGCAGAGTTTACGTTCTAATGTCATAGGTGAAGAAGTGCTATGCAAGTTTAACTTTTCAAAGTGGTGAATAATTTAACAGTCTTTTTTGCTTATAATGATACATGATATTTTCTTGAAGTGGAAGGGTGTAGTATGTGCAGTGTCATGTATATAGGCTGAACCAGTGTATTATAGCAATCCCAAGGGCTTATCTTTTTTCTAAAATTAGTGCGATCTTGAAGTTGGTATATTTAATTTACAGGGAGTGTGGGGGGGACAGCTCCCCACATGGGGGGTGTAACCCCCTGTTAAAGTGAAGAAGAAATACATAGATGCAGTTTTTATTATGTAGTATTTGAAGTTAGGTAAAGTCCTGCAGATACTGGCTTGTGAGGTAGTATAGTCAAAGCATGCCGATAATGTTTTCTCTTTGTCAATGTTCTGCTTAGAAGGTTATTTAATTTTGATAGATACAGTGACAGGAAAACTTGTAAAAGTGGTTAGTATAAGAGTAACAGCAGTGGTTTGCAGTAATGATTATCTGTTTTTATTTTGGGTGCTTCATGTTGTTGTAGTGTAGTAAACTACAGTTTAGTTTTGAGTTTTCAGTATTTTGGGATTTAATTTTGAAACAGTTCGGGATTCTGATTGTTCATATATATATGTGTGTGTGTGTGTGTGTGTGTATTTTTATATGGGTTCCCTTCTGCAGATCGAACTTTTGCAAGTTCAAAGCTCATATGCCCGAGACCATATGATCAAACTTGTAAAAGTTCAAACGGACTGAATGGAGATCCATGTACAGTGTGGAATGGGAAGATTTCCCTTTTCCACAATGTAGTGCAATCTCGGAGTAGTTATATTTAAGTAGGGGGTGTGAGGGACACAGCCTCTGATGTGGGGAGTGCAGGTGGGCGTAGCCCCCTGCTATAGACGTCTAGATTTTTTTTTTGTGTTTTATTTTTCTTTTTTCTTCAGTGTTCGAACTTTTACAAGTTCAATCATATGGTCTTGGCCATATGAGGTTCAAAGTTGAAAAAGTTCGATCTACTGAAGTAGATCCATATATATATATATATATATATATGGGTCTACTTTGTTTCGTTGAATCTCATTTCACTGAATTCACATCGCTGAAAACACAAATTACTGAAAACTCATTTCACTGAATCTCAAACTGAACTTAGTATATATGGCACTGTGCAGAGTACTGTAAGACAACTAAAAGGTATATGCCCTTTTCCCCACTGTAGTGCTGTCCTGGAGTTAGTATATATATATATATATATATATATATATATATATATATATATATATATATATATATGTATATATAGTTATATAGTTAGGTAGTGTCCGGGGGCACAGCATAGCCCCCCAACTTGTTTGTTTTATACTGTATTTTACCAAAAACCTCAAAACAATACATTTTACAAAATAGACATGCATAGTTACATCAATGACTAACTCTCTCCAAAAGACAATATGCGCTCAAACTAAGTGGGGGGCTTTGCCCCCCACACCACCCCTAACTATATATACTAACTCCAGGATCGCACTACAGTGGGGAAAAGGGCATATACCTTTTACTTGCCTTACAGTACTCTACACAGTGCCAGTACTTCACTTCAGTGAAATGAGAATCACTGAAATGTGTTTTCAGTAATTTGAGTTTTATATACATATATATATATATATATATATATATATATATATATATGTGGTCTGAGATCATATAGAAGTTTTATACTTGTTTTACATCCACTATGATTGCAATGCTTTGGGACTCGTACTACATGTTTTAGAAAATAAAACACAAACCCCAGTGTCACTTCATCACTTAAATGCATCAACTCGTTGTTCAAGAAATTTAGACAGAAATGAAAAACCACACTGAGATTTATCACTGATGTGCATAAACAGAAATTACAGTGGCTGTAATTCTACATCAAAAACTGGGATTGCTTTATAGAAAATTGTCAAGCTTATATTCTCATCTACAACACCTTAACTAGAAGGTTAAACTCGCTGGATTGTTTTTCAGCATTCTATACATTTTTTAATATTTACAATACAAACTGTAATAAAGCTAATGTGGGAATCTACTCCAAACGTATTTATTGTTAATGCAGAGCTAGTATATTTTTGGCAAGCCAATACACTGTTAAGATTTAGGAAACATACCACATATGGTTTATGTATTGAAACGTATAGATGAGATTGGTAGAGGATCAGCATGTGAACAAGTTAGTATTTTTAGGTGACATGAGCAAGGTAATACTAAATGTGTGTGTATATATTCAAAGGGTGTTGTATAAGATATACCCCAGGGATTACCTCAGTGTCACTGCTCAACAGAGGCACAGCAAAATAATGGGTATAGTTCCCCATACTAAAGGGGTGGCGTAAGCCACAAAACTATGGGCAGATAGCCTAGTATGAACCTATGAACCTATGAACCTATGACAGATCAAACTAATGACAGCAAATTGGAAATTTCAAACAAATCGTAAGCAAGTTGCAGCCACTTCAGTCTGTGGGAAATCATACTTCACAAAATAACTGCTAATATTATTTGAAACAAACATTTCTACACGTTATTAATATATAATGTTATAATAAATACAAATAAAGGAATATAAGTGACAGAGACCTGCAGCTAAACCATTACCAAGCAAATTATTAAACTGAATGTTTTTAGTGAAATTTAATTAGACTTGATTCCTATGGTGGGGTTCACCTTCAGAACAACTGATATGAGCAGCAGATTTAAATTGATACATTGCTAGTGTCTGTGTAGTTGGGAAGAAAAATGCTCATTCTGCAACTGTGAGCCCAATTTTAAACCAGTTCTCCAACACAGAGCAATGATGTTCGTACTAGATTTCCAGTTTCTGGGAAATGCCTCCCTGGATGGGAAAGCAGGTCCTATTCTAGGCATTAAACATGGAATAAATATATTCAAAAGGAAGACTTGTAGAGACATGAAACATTTGGCCTAGGTATATTGCAACTATAGAGTGATGGCTGAGCATTATGGCTTACATGATGGCACATTTCAGGACTCCCAAATGTTCATCAGTAAGCACTGGGCTAGCTGCCTGCGCAGGACATTTCAGTCCTAGTCACTTTCCCTTTTTGTGCATGACATAACATATCCCATCTGGTTATTGATTGGCCTTTTCTACCCCATATTTGATAATTATATATAAATGGGATCATAACATAGATAATTAGAGGGGACCTATGCATAGGATAAAGGATTTAGAAGTTGCATCCATCCATTAGAAATGGGGCAGTTCTAGGGTCACTTTTCTATTTCCCATCCATAAATTTAAGTTGTGCTTGAAAATGGACAGGGTGTTCAGTAAATCCATTACTAATGGGTCAGAGGCTGCTTTATATGCCAGATACAGGTCACCTGGTTAGCAGTCTGTATGATGCCGAATACAATGACAGGTTTGAGTCAGTCCACAAAGAAGGTGTCACTAAGGCCTTGTTTCCTTTAATTAAGGTATCTCTAAGGGCATTCCAGTTAAGTGTCCAGACAGATAAATGTCAAAGGGGGTATTACATTCCATGACTGGCCTAATGATGGCTTAGTAAAAGGGGATATTGACATCCCTAGATATAGACACAGCACCTTTGTTTATAAGCTGTGCAGGATGATCTTACAACAATATAAACATGTTGGTCAAAAGTTAGGTCCTTGTCCACATTATAATCTCAAATAATTGGGTCAAATATTAGGGGTGTACTATCAATGGGGTAGTTCCATGGGGAAGAGGACTTCACAAAGGATACAATAATGCATTTTTTTGCATTTAGTTTCAGACCATGATTTTGACACCAGTTATTTGAGTCAAACTTTCTTGCATCTATAAATATCATCTATAAATATAGTCAGCCAGAGCTTTTTGGTACTGGCTTTTACTTCAGAAAAGTGGATGCCAAACAGGGCAAGTCCCAGCACAGAACCCTGGTGACTGCACTCTTTGTAAAAGTAACTTCCCCTATTTTGACTATCTGCATCTTATCTGTGAGCCAGCTGGCAATTCAGCAGGTGACACGAGTTTATTCCAAGTTCATTTCGCTTTCCTACTGTGCCCGAGTGCAGAACTGCATCATGAATTTGGCCAGGTTGAGGTATGCGGTGCATTAGCTTTTGCCTTGCTGGCCTGTACAAAAAAATCCACCAGGCTGAGTAAGCACGACTTGCCCTTGACAAATCCATATTGAGATGGGGCCAGTGTTTGGAGGTTAGCTCTATCTTGATTGATTAATTCCAAGATAAATATCTCCATAGCTTTGCATACGAGGCTGTTCAGACTTACAGGTCTGTATCTGCCTGGGTCTGTGGAAGTTCCTCCATTATGCATGGGAATGACTATCTGTTCATCATTTACTTGATACAAAACCTGTATGGAGGTGGGGATTGAACAGTATTAGGGCTGTGGCTAAATCATGCAACATGTTATTTAGATACATCCAGGGATATTGTCAGGACCCACTGGTACAGCATTTTGTTTTAAACAAGAAACATCTTTATTACATTTTCATGTATGACATAGGGAATCTTACATTTATACAAGTGAAAACAAACCATTGTGACAATTCCAGTTGCAAACATTATACATTACAGACGACGTTGACACAATTGTAGTTGCAAACATTATACATCACTTATAATCGATCCAGTTGTCAGTCAACAATTACATAGCTCATCAAATCTTGTTTTCTTTTAAACCTCATTCCTCCTCTGCCATCTATTGTTCCCACAATTCCTATTTTTTCCCTACCCTATTCAAAAGATCTCAGTTTCAGTTGTTTTCTCTGTTACTATATTTGCTACTTCTAGTTAATGTTGGTTTAGACTTTGATTTCCATTTTATAGTAACTGCTTTTTTGGCATAATTAGACTCAACAAGGCCTTACTATATCTAGGCAATTCTGATTCTGTAAATATAATTTACTTAGTTACACCAATTTGCTCACCCAGTATGTTTGACAGAGCAGTGTGCAGGGAATATTTAAAGTCTGCCAACTCATTATACTCCCAGAAAATATGTTCCCAGTTACCTCTTTCTTCACCATGACACCCCCAACATTTGCTGTCTAACGGAGAAAAAATTCTCTCAAGTCTACTTGAGGTATAAAAATACGTATGTAAACACTTCCAAGAAAAGATCCTGAATCTTCTAGACTTTGTTGCATATTTGGAAGCATACACATACCCCACCCCCCATTGTTTTTTTGTGAATTGCTTATATAGTCTCTCTTCCCAATCCTTTCTAACCTTCTCTGATCGATTGTTACAGTTATCATGCAATAGTTTATATGCTCTACTAATTATTCCTTTTTGAACAGCAGCTTCTGTTCTAGAGTCTAGTAAAAACTCTACCAGTGCTGGTCTTTCATTTAGGACTCCTCTCCCCAACTTCTTTCTCTTTGCCTACACACTGACATCAATCCTTGATAGGGAAGGCGATCTCTAACCTGCAATCCAAATAAATTCTTGGCCTCTTCCCATTCTAATACCTTCCCCTCTCTAGTTATTTGCTCCCGATACATTGTTTCCTTTGCCAGTCTCCAATAAATTCCGGCCCCCTCTTGCCTATTGTCAGTATCCATAATTCCAGTTATCCTTATTGGCAGAATCTCCTTTCTCCATTCCCACATTGGCTTAGTTCTTAGAATACTTTCTGCTACTTTATGAATATAATACTCTGTATGATTATGGTTATCCTCCTTAAAGATCTGCATCCAAAATCGCAGTATCTCCTTGTTTCTTGAGCTTTTCCTCTTGTTTCATCATCATCCCTTTTCACTTTTAATTACAGTTTTCTACTTGTGCTACATGTAGGAGCCTTAACTGTGTTGCTCTGAAATACCCCTTCAAATCAGGTAACCCCAATCCACCTTGTTCTATTGGAAGAATCAACTTATCCCATTTAACTCTTGCCGTCTTCCCCTCCCAGATAAAACCCTTCAGCTCTTTGATAAGTGCTTGCCACAAGTTCTTCTCTGGTTGATAAAAATATGTCTGACCTGTGTATATGGACTAAAAGCATTTTAACTGCCTGTATCTTACTACTCATATCCACATAACACCATCCATTTTCTCAGTTTTTTTTATTATCTTTTGTTTAGTCTCTTCCCACATATCCTTAGCTGCCACACCAAAATAATTTTCAATCCATACTCCTAAATACTTCATTTTATCATGTCCCCATAAATATGGATATTGCTGAACCAATTCAAGTGTGGATACATAATTTACCACTATTGCCTTTGTTTTTGCTTCATTAATTCTGTATCCCAAAAAGATATTAAACTGTCTCAAAATGGTCCACAACACCATAATGGAGCTTTCTGGTTATGTAAGATCTGCAAATACAGCCAGCTTTTCTTGACTAACATATCAGTTATATCCTCAAATATCTGAGTACCTAATTTTCTTTGCCAATGTCTCTAAATATAATGCAAACAGCAGTCGGGAATGAGGACACCCCTGCCTGGTTCCTCTGCTCGAGCAGAAATTATCAGAGAGGACCCCACCTACTTCAATTTTCACATCCGATCCCTCATGCATGCTCCTAATCAACCTTATAATTTTATCAGGGAATGCAAATGTTTCCATTACCCTGCTCAAAGTCCCAGCGTATTCTGTTAAATGCTTTCTCTGCATAAGCCCCACCAACAGCAGTAGTATTTTCTTACATTCTGCTTCCCTCTGGATCATCAATGTTCTGTTAATGTCGTAAAATGTCTGCCTGCCCTCCACAAAATCACACTGACCGATATCTATTACTTTTGGCATCAATTTTGCCATTTGTTTAGCCATTATAGATATGAACACTTTATAATCACGGTTTAATGTTGAAATGGGTCTGTAAGAAGCTGGATCTGATGGATCGTTACCCTCTTTAGGTATTATATCTACCACTAATTTCTTCCAGGATGTTGGCACTTCTTTTCCTCTTAAAATGCTGTTAAACAAAACCTCCCACATCCATCAGTTTTTTCCCTCCTAGCTTCCAAGCATCCAAAGGAATACCATCTATTTTTAACTTTTGATAGCACTTTTAGGACATGGTCTTGTGTGATACCTGGAGCTAATCTAGTTTCAGGTATATCTTGAGGGACAGATGGAGGTGAGAGAGGAGTAAAGTTAGACCTAAATTTATTGGTCAGTAGGTAAGCTATATCTTCACCCTCAGTATAGGTAAAGTCACTCACAATTAGCTCAGTGCATTTCTGCACTGTGCTTTTGAGATTACAAATGTAATTAAAAAATGTGTTGTGACCGTCTTGAGCTTTGGTAGTTATTTTAGCCTCATTCTTGAATTTGGTTGATTTTGTTCAGCTCCTGAGTTGTTTGTTCTTTTCAGTGATGATTCCTCTATTTTGAGAAGTATTCTTCTTAGTTTTGGTCAAAATCCTTTTCGTTTTATTATAAAGCTTGTTGATATCATGGTTCCACCATGTGGGTTTGTTTCTTGGGTTTGCCATATGCAGTTGTTTCTATGCAGCTGTTAAAACGCTGGTAAAGTGCGGTGGTGTATATTTTGGCATATTCAGTGGAGTTAACTCAGTTTGCTGGTGATTTGCAGCTTTTCAATAAATCACTTAGGAGTAGTTTGTCTTAAAGAAATTTCTTTGGACAGGAAGGATCTCTGGTTTTAGTTTTATTTTGTAGGAGACTGCTTTATGGTCAGACCTAACAAATTATGAAGATATGCAAGGGATGGTGCAAGATGCTTCCTTATTAATAAGGACAAGATCCAAGATCCAAGATCCATATATCCCTCAATAACCACTTTCAGATCACTATCTGACATTTCTAACCAATTAACACATTCTACTCTCTACTACTGTTCTCAATCTACAAACATATAAATATGTATTCTATATTGTATATATGCTGCAACTTAACTGTTCTTAGTTTGCTATTTAATACTTACAAGTTGTTACTGCACCTCTTTGCTACTGTATATTGCATTTTTACTATGTATTGTATTTTGTTAACTTTGAATTGTCTTGCTTTTGTCTGATTTCGTTAACTTTGAATTGTCTTGCTTTTGTCTGATTTCGTTAACTTTGAATTGTCTTGCTTTTGTCTGATTTCGTTAACTTTGAATTGTCTTGCTTTTGTCTGATTTCATTAACTTTGAATTATCTTGCTTTTGTCTGATTTCGTTAACTTTGAATGATCTAGCTTTTGTCTGATTTCGTTAACTTTGAATTATCTTGCTTTTGTCTGATTTCGTTAACTTTGAATTATCTTGCTTTTGTCTGATTTCGTTAACTTTGAATTGTCTTTCTTTTGTCTGATTTCGTTAACTTTGAATTATCTTGCTTTTGTCTGATTTCGTTAACTTTGAATGATCTAGCTTTTCCCTGTACTATGTAGTCTGAATTATGTAGTTTACACTTTGTACTATGGTGCTTTTCTCCCCGGGCCTCCATTGAAAAGGGGCTCTTTGAGCCCAGTGGACCTCCCCGGTCACCAAACTGGAAATAAATAAATAAATAAATATTCCCATTAGCGGGTGCTTTGACTAATTTTTCCAGGGTATTTATACGGACAAAGTCCATCAGCCTTCTGCTTGTGCACTAGAAGTGATCTAGGTTTCTCAGTCTATAATTGGATAGTTTTCATCGCCTAGGAAAATGTCACTGATTTTAATACGGAGTGATTCTAGTTCCTGTAGATATAGGCCTTCTTTCTTTTATCATAGAGGGAGTTCTATAGCAGCTAATATATGGTATGGGACCTTCCCGATGGATATTTGGACATGAAGAAGCTCTCCTGCATTATGTTGCTTTGCCAGCCTTGATGTGATTTTCTTCTGAATGTAGACTAATACACTGCCCCCTTTTTTCCCCTCCAAAGGAGTAGTTGGTCTAAATTTGTGAATGGCACTATATCCCTGTGTATCTGGAGTACTCTGCACTATGGCTCAGTCACCACAGAGACATTAATGTCTTCCGGGGTAAGGAAGAGCTTGAAGAGAAAGTAGTTTCTTTTTCATGCTCATAGCATTGCTCAGTAACACCTTCATATCTTACTTTACTTGTTTCATTATGTTGGTAGGTTTAGCAGGTTGGCATTGCCTAAAAAAAGGAATTTTCAGGGTTTTTGACAATAAGTGAAACCTAAGTTGGGGACAGATGCAGGCTATCCCTGGTGAAGCAGCATTGTCTGTCAAGTCATATCCTCCAAGGCTCAACAAATATCATAGCCCCTTAAAGTGCCACCAAAAACTAAGCCAATTATTGAAGTCAATTATTTTTTGCATATCTTGCATCATCATCCTTGGAGAAGGTAGAATGCTGATCCGTTCTAGGCTTGTGCCTGCCTTGGCCACACACAGTGAAAGCTCCACACTGTCTGTCGTCATATAACCTGTGAAGGTACACCCATAAGTCTCACTAGTCTTATATGCCAAGCCATGGACAGAATTATCAGGGAAATGATTGACAGTGATATAGTAAATGTCCAGACACTGGACCCAACCCAGTTTAGTATAGTCAAGGGCAGGTCATGCCTACTCAGTCTGGTGGACTTCATTGAGAAGGTCTCCAAAGCAATGGATGAGGGCAAAATGGTTCACACCTCAAACCTTAACCTGGCCAAGGTTTTTGACATAATACCCCACTTGAGCATTTTTAACAAACTCAGGAGGATAGGTACAAGCCCATTTGTGACCCGGAGGATAGCCAACTAGACACATACAGGATCAAGGAAGTTAGAGCTGGGGAGTTCATGTATACAAAGTGGCCAGTCACAAGTGGAATCCCTCAGGGATTAGTCTTTGGACCACTCCTTTTTGGCATTTACTTCTTTGAAGTCAAAGCCAATGTCAATGGTCTCTGGCTGACTAAATCTGCAAATAGTTGCAAATTAGGAACCGTTATTTAATCCCACACTGGCAAACATTTTCCTGGAAGGACTGACAATTAACTGGGAGCGATAGACAAAAACTAAATGCTACGAAATGCATAATTTTATCCTTTGGGAAGTCATCCACCCCTGGTAACTATCATATTGACAACACTCTCCTTTCAACTGATCCAGTAGTCAGGGACTAAGGGTCACACAGACAGTAAAATAACCTTTGAACATCACGTGCCTTCAGAAGTGAGAAAATCATTCTATGTTGTGCAATTTATAAACAAAGGTATGGCATCTAAGTCCAAGGAAGTCATTATTCCACTGTATTCAGCATTCATCAGACCTATCATTGAGTACAATGCCCCTTTGGTATGTATCTAACTAGGCATATCCAACTAGAACGTCCACAGAGGTTCCTCACAAAGAATACAGGAAGTAAAATGTCCTACGCAGATTGCCTCAAGGACCTATCTCTGTATTCTGTCTCCTTAAGGTTGTTTTGGTGAGCTCTATGCCTGGCAAACAGGGCACACTCAGACTCCACAGTGATGGACCTACTGCATATCCACAAAACAATCAGAACTAAAATTACCTGATCTAAAGACTTTAAGCCTTGCCTGTGATATAAATACAACCTGCTTCAGAGACAGGTCTGTATCCCAGAGATTACCCTGTCTATGGAAGAGGATCCACATCCATGTGAAGCAGAGTTCCTCCCTAATCCAATTCAAGTGCAACTTGGAGAGCTGGATGGGGAACAGGAAATTCATCCCTAGTTTGGCACCTATGTCTGTAATGGACACTGGCAACCTGTAAATGGCTCATCTCCTAGGCTACTGCTTCTAAATGTTTCATCGCCCAAGCCCCTGCTTAGACTTACCAAGGGTATTGGAACTTATCAGAGATTTGGGATGCATGGCCAGGCTTAAAAAGGCCCTTGTGGTCGTTAGCCTAGTAAACACCTATGAACGGGACAAAATCATCTTCTCCGGTACAAAATTAAAACCCCATGCTGACGCTATCTTCTCATAGGAGTTCTGACATGTAAAACCCTTTTCAAGAACTGCTTGACATGGAATAATGAAAAAATGTGGCTCTTGTGGCAGACCAACATAAATGACCAACAGATGGACTTTAAGGGTAAGACAGGCCTGTTTTGAGCAATTAATACTAAAGAACCACTAGACCATCCACCTGGATCTAGTGGTTACTTGTAAAGTTTTTATTTCCCAAGCCCCTGCTTACACTGACCAAGGGTACCAGAACTTATCACTGATTTGGGATAGAAGGCTAGGCCTAAAAAGGCCCTTGTGGTCATTAGCCTAAACACCTATGAACCTACGTCATTGACAGTGGCATTAACTATGGCATACTGGTACTTGCTGTTTAAAGACTTGAGTACATACATGATCTGACAGATCCTGGCATCAGGCAAGCAACTAACCATCACTCATTCCTTGCTCAGCCTGTGAAGCAACACACCTGTATGTCTTATAATGGAGTCCGCTATAGCAAGAATGTTTGGTTGGATCGATGCATGCCTTTTGGGGTACAAACAGATATTCATATTTATTTTCATATTTATAATTATATGTATGTATTATCAAATTACCTTTTTCAATATAAAATTACCATTATATATGGCTGACATATTAATATCACCTTTGTGGAATGTGTTCTGTGTAACTCATATTTTCAAGGGTTTTTTTTTTTTTTTTGCAACTTTTACAGATATTGAGATACATACATTTGTTTACAAGTAAGTTCATACAACTGGGTGGCTAGCCCTGTTGTGTCCTTCTTCCATACCACTCATGTATGCTCACACCTATGACCAGTTTTGTGTGTCCAATTCATCTAATGCATGTCTTTTGAGTGTAGGAGGAAACCAGAGCACCCACAGAAAGCCCATGTAAACATCAGAAGGCCATGTAGACTTCACACAGAAGGCACCATAGCCAAGAAATGAACCACAGAAGCTCTTGCTGTGAGGCGACAACACTATTCACATTATCAGTGTGGTCATACATACATATGTAGACAGAAATTTATGTACGTGTGTGTGTACGTGTATCTATGTACTTACATGCATATATAAACAGTTAAATGTATGTACGTGTGTATATCTATGTACTTAACATGCATATATAGACAGATAAATGTATCTATATGTGTATCTATGTACTTACATGCATATATAGGCAGGTACATGTATGTATGTATTAACCCAAAAAATGACCAGCACTCGAAATTTTCAATTAAGGCTATTTAATACTCATAAGCCTTAAAATAATGGCATGGCATTTATGCAAAACAGAGCAGACTGGTATCGCACAGTGAGTCAGTGTAATCAAAGTTACTGACATGATTATCATCATATAGCACATATTCATATCGTCTCTGGAAAATAACTCACACGTATGTATGCTGGTACGGAGCACCTCATTTGTCTAAGAAGCCATTCCTGACCTCTGGTGACTGGGCATGTGAAATGTTATTCCACAATGCATTCAGGTAAACGATGCCAGAGATATTTACATAAATATGATAGTTAATTAATTATGCATATTATTTTACACAAGCATAAATATCTGCAAATCAGTAGCAGGCAGACAGTTGGTAGTAGTGACAACATTTGCAGTGCTACGTAAGCTCTCTCTGATACCATTAAGTAATACTTCTACGATTGACTGGATAAATTAACAGAAATATTAGTATAGGAAATATTCATAATTTGGCATAAAAAAGAAAATTACACGTTTAACTTACTGAAGACTATGGGTTAGCAAATATTTTTGACTGATGTGCTGAGCTGTCTTGTAAAAACTCCTCCTGGGTGAAATTCTTAGCAGAAATATTAATATAGTACATATTCATAACTGGCAAAAAATAAAATAGCTTAGAAACCAGCACAGCATAGCTCTCAAACCTCCATCTCCAAAATGTGTATCACTATCTCTTACAGTTTCAAACTGGCAAAATGTGGAATACAGTAAACACTTATAAACAACTTAATCAAAGAAGCTCATAGCATGATTAATGCTGTTTCTCTGTACTTGCACAAAGTAAACAATGACTACCCTGTGCTGAAATATGTGAGCATTAACCAAGTATAAAAATTCAGTGAAATAGACTTCCTAGCAACATCTTTCCTACTCCTTTTCTCTACTTACTGGCTTTTTGCTTATGAAATATAAAATTAATTACGCAGCATTTAGAAATGAGATGCGTCAGTACCAGTTAATGAACCTTCCTATATGCAGTACCACCAATGCCTAATTTTCCTCCAGTAAGACAAGCCCTTGATCACCTAAAATACTTCCTTCAACATTTATCTTCACCACTGCAAAATACGATAAAAAATTATTACACAATATCAGGTAATATTAGTTCTGTAAATCTGTTAACATGCCAGATACTCACACAGTCAGTCAACCCACCCTATATGAACAGATTTCTGGGAATGAATCAACAATCAGACTTTAAAAATTTCCAGAAAACTACACATTTTACAAGGAACAGAGGTAATATACGAGGCAAAATATGGGACAACTGAGATGTGACAACCCATTGTAGCCTCACATACACACACCCCCCCTCCACTTCCTTGTTAAATATGCATGTATGTTCAGACACAGACACACAAACACACAGACAGAGACACATTCTTCATGCATAACTCTCAGCTTTCTTTCCTTAAGAATTCTGAACAAAACCAAAAAAGTATAAAGAGAAATGCTGAGGCATCAAAATTAATGCAGATTGAAAATAGTGTGCGTCCTAAAAGAGAAAAAAATGCATGCCTCTCAACTTGTTTGTGAATTCAAAGCAAGAAGTAATACCAGAAGAAATGAAAAATAAAAAAAACTTCCATAGTGTCAGTGAGGTAATCCGACCACTTTTATTCCAAATGGCACAGACTCTTTGCTATCTGATTGGTATAAGCTTCAGTGATGTCATGTGTCTGCAGTTCAGAAGAGAAAGTCTGGAAACTTTATTTTAAACAAGGCGAGTGAAGTAAGGAGTAGAAAATCATACAAATTGCAGAGGAAATGGACACTAACTGAATGTAAGCAAGAATTTGTGCCTGACTATTTATCATTCATAATGCATGTTAACGTTCCTGTACTGTTTGGTGTGGACTTCAGGTCCTGGAGTATCTATTAGATATCTCAGCATAGGTACTAAATATTATTTTAATTAAGATTTCCTATGGGACACGCACATAAATTTTTGTATGTTCTTAAAGAAACATGCTCACTGACCTTTGAGATCATGATTTCACTTCTTTAAGTGATTACCTGGAGGAAATGCTCACTTTTAAAATCTAGAGCACACAAAGAGACCATAGGCGCAGGAAGCAGGCTTGCTGTTTGGGACTCGCACTGTACACGTGGAACAGAGAATTGTAAATATAGTGCTATAGGCAGAAAAGTGTTAATGATATTTTTAAATAATGGCTATAAAGTATAGGAAAGGATCAATGGTTAAATCTAAACACTTGTACTCAATGCAAAAGAGAGATGTTTTTACTGACCAAGCTATAAATAACTGGAATGAGAGACTTTGTGCGGGGAGGAAAAAGAACACAGCTATTTTGTAATTAATGGCTCATTCTGTTCAGACCACTGATAGAGAGAAGTGAAGGACTGTAGAGAGAAGTGAAGGATTGTAGAGATAAGTGAAGGATTGCTTAAGCTGAATATGAAGGACCACGTGACATCTGTTTACCTGGAGTAATAAAATTATTACCTGGAAGCGGGTAGGCTCAAGTTCAGGTAATTCTTCAGTAACATCTTAAGAAAACAGTAATGAACCAAGGGCAGATCCCTGGGGGGATTCCTGTTGCACGTATTCCATTAGACAGCTGGTTGCTGGAATAAACTCGCAAAGTCCTGCTGTTGAGGCAGCTATGGAACCACGCAATGACATTTTCACCCAAGTTGAATTTATGTAGTTGGAGCAGAAGAACTGTGTGTTCAATGGCAAAAGCACAGGTCATATCCATAAACATGTCCTTAGTAAGGAAACTGCCATTTGGGTTACTACAGATAGTGTCAGTTGGTAAGAATACAGAGATGGCTGTGCTAAAGACATTTCTGAAGCCATTCTATCAAAGAGAGAATCCCATGGCTATTAACTTTTTCATATATGTTTGCAACGCAGCAAATGGTGGAGACAGATCAGTAATTCTTATTAGTTTTGGATTGACGTACTTTTATTAACAGGTATAATGATGGCGTGTTTCAAGGATGGTAGTACCCTTCCTGCGGTGAGGGAGGGAGGCTATAATTTAGAGGTTTACTATTTTGTTGGCTGCCATCCTAAAGAAAGTAGGGGGGCAAGCAGTTAAGGAAAAGGTGGAGGGTTTTGAGCGTTGTATTAACCTTTTAGTTTCCTTCTCAAAAATTGCAGAGAAAATTGAAAATGGCTGCAAGCACTGCAACCATGTGCAGTTGAGTTTGAGGTTATTCTCTGATAAATGGATTTGGCTGCATTACTAGATAGTACTTGTCTTCTTGGGGACAGGCACTTTCCATGTAAAAGCACTTTAGATGGGGTTTTCTGTCCAGGCAGACCAAGATTCGTCCCTCTACCTGAAGACAGTTTTTATGTTATTGGTAAGCCAAGGACATTTATTGCCTTATAGACTTCTGTATATACAGGGCAAAATTGTATTCTGGACAGCAGAAAGAGTATCAATAAAAAATAGCAAGGCAGTTGCTGGATCATCAGGTTGGTAAAGGGGAGACCATCTGGTAGACCTCAGATAAACAAGAATGGCTACTTTATGCTGAAGGAAAGATCTACCAGTCACTACTTGGGATGTAGGTTTTATAGATATGAAGGACCAATATGACATTACTGGACAGGAAGCTTGGCAGACTCACTGATGCATCAATGGACAATGCTGGTAAAAATAAGATCAAGAGTAGAAACTCTTCCAGTTTCTGTGTTAGACCTGGATGGCTGCTTTACATGTTCTTCCAGGTTAAAGGTATAGGAGCATGCTATTCAGCTGTGACTTCATGGCCATTAGCATCAAATTTAAAGTCTCGTAAAATAACTTTTTGTTGGAGAGTGAGAGAAAATGTGCAAGATAATGTTTCTAGCAGTAACGGAGGAATGTGGTGGAATATAAACAAAGGCAGTGTTAAATTCCATATGGTTTCCTATGCATACATGTGATAACACCCAGTTAGGAGTTTTGTCATCAAACGGGATAGCTTTTGTGAAAACTAAGACATACATGGAGACATGTTGCTTGATTAGAAGCAGGACTTCTACACCAATTCCTGGATCAGGTCTAAAGTCATACAGGATGTCTTTCATTTAGGTGGCTGGACAGAATGAATCTTTAAGCCAGTTCTCAGTATCAGCTATTATACTGGGGTTTTCTGAAGAAGGACATGCTTCCAGAGATGTCCATTTGTTCCTTTATACTACACATACTAATGCAGGCAATTTGTAGATACCAGTGACTATTTATAGAAGTGTTGTTAGAGCAGGGATCGTTTACAGTTAGTCTGAAGAATAATGGGTGTTTTTTGTATTGTAGTCTTGCCATGTGGCACAGTTTGGAGATTAGTTCATGTACCCTATTAAGAAATGCATGCATATTTGAAGAGTGTGCAGTTTTGCTACATACTGTTGGTGACAAAATCTGTAAGTCACTAAAAATACCTCTCATAGGCTGACATTCACAAATATCTCACACAGGCCTGCCAGAATTCGAAGGGACCTGAAATTTTCTCTATTCTGCCACTTTTGCCTGTGTTAATGGTATTACAGACATTTCATAGTCCTGGGATCCCCTGTGGTTAATGACGAGTTGCATGGCATAAAGTGGGGGAGGGGGTGCTTTAATGTTCCTCATCAAAGTGTTTCTGAATTTATAGATTATATCTGCTCCTAGTCAGGCATGTAATTAACTTAAAAGCACTGATGTCTCACTTGTTATGACCTGGCACAGTAGCAGCACTGCTGAACCATGTGACAGATCACTAGAATTACCATGCTGGATACAAGTGATGCAGTAATTACAGGGTACGGTGTCCTAGAAATGGATAAACATTTGTGATATTTACTTATTGTCATTAATGATCTAGTCATTTACTGAAGGGCTCTCAGTTACTGCTGAAGTATTTACAAATATTTAAAAAAATTGCTTTGCATAACTTTTTATAACTTAGAAAGGATATGTGTTATTTCTTCCACAGGTGTTCTACCTGTACAGGTATTATGGAGATGATCTACCTTCATTATGGTTTACATTTGAAAATATTCATACATTTATTTCCATTTCTTTGGGAGCAAATTCCTTTCAGGTAGAATGTTCTTCACTAAGCATAAGTCAGGCTAACTTTATTGGCTGGATTTACTATCTTTTTGGATACAAATATCACAAGAAGAATAACAGGAAATCACGTTTTATGGTATGCATATGGACTTTATTTCAAGAAACATAAGAAGTCACATTAAATGTCAAATTATACTAACCCTCGTTGTTTAGTACACGAACCGCTTACTAGACAGGTTTGGGTTGTTTTACTACTTTGCACACTTAATGAAATAAGGAAGTCTTTTGTAGCAATCTATGCAATGATTTTCATCTGGAGAACTTGAGGATTCACATAGGGTAGAAAATGGCAGGCCAGGCAAGACTGGACATTTATGATTATAATAGGAAACTGCTTAGACAATGGACAAAACTTACGTCATCATTCTAATTAGAGACTTAACTTTTTCTAACAGGCTGTTAGTGTTCAGGTAAATCCTGATCAAGGACACATCTGTCACTTCATGGCAGTATATTAAGCTGCCATGAAGTTCAGATAGGGAAAAAAACGCCTTGTTTTTCCATCCTGACTGTGTAACTACCTTACACTAATCAGAATCTGTCATAATAATTACATATCACCACCTGTAAAATATCACAAAAGAAATCTTTATCATAAAGGAAATCTTAAATTCATATCAATTAAAGATACTATAGCCAGTATGTTTCATCTCTGTACAGTAACTGTCAGATCAACAAATGCAAGTCACGTGAGTACAGTAACAAAAAGTGACTGCAAACCATAATATAGAAAGCTGGAAGGACATGTTTCCAGAGATGTCCATTTGTTTTTTATACTACACATACTAATGCAGGCAATTTGTAGATACCAGTGCTGTACCACTATTGAACCATTTTTACAGATGGTGGTTCCATCTCCCTAACCACAATATGACAAGCGTACATCTGTGCTCCTGCATCTCATAAATACTTATTCTGAGATCCCGCTACATCAGAGTAGGGGAACGCTCCGAGATGCAACACTGTATATTTGCAAGTACTTGAATGTAAGAGCATGTGTATATGTACATGTATGCATATACAAGTCTAGGTCAATTTGTTGACTGCCCATACGATTGAAACTTTAAACATTGAGAAATAAGTGTCAAAAAAGCACAACACCGAAACAAAGAAAAGTAAACAAAAACACAATTTTACAAAGAGGCTACTATCACCAGAGTAGAAGTAAGCCAGCCCAAAAAAAAACATAAATAAATTAATTAAATAAATGGTTACTAGTTACAATTCCTATTTTCTGCCCTTAGCAATTTAAAAACTTTTAGGGTGCTGTTGGCTAATTTACAAAAAAAATATTTAATGAAGACTGTACATCTGTAAGTGATGTAACACTTTTTCAACAAACAGTTATTACTGCAGCTTTCACCTGTTCATTATTTTACCTCATGTGTTTGCCTTGTCCATTTAATCTACCCAAATACATAGGTTTATTGCACACTTTGATGGGAATTGACCCTATTCTTAAACCAAGAGCTATTGAAAGTTTTTCAAATCAGTATTGCTTGTCTTTGATCTTAGCCAAGAGTGCCGAGCTCGGTACCTGAAATGTACTTAGATTGACTTTTTCTACAATTCTTATACAGTTACATTGCACTTGTGGCATATTTAAGTAAAATGGCAATTATTTTTATTTGTTCTATTACTCCTACTACTAGTGGAATTGTCAGGATATTTTTCTCTCACATTGGTCTTATTTCTGCTTACAAATCCTGGTATTTTAAGACCAGCTGTCTATCTCATTACATGACCTACTATAATCACTGAGTTTAGCAATTTTTGTGATCAATGATTTTTTCTTTTTGTTGTTCTTTTTTGTTTTTCTTGGACTACTATACCTGTTTTTCTTCCATCTGCTTTTTGGACTGATGGTAATTGGTGATACCATGTGATATTATCTTCATCAACAATGCTCTGTGGCTTGTCTCTCCAATGCCTCTCAGCTACTTATACATGTAGTGCTTGCACAATCCCCTGTGCAACAGTCTTGTTATACTGTTGTGACTTTTAGTATATAGACCCTCTGCCACAAATGTATTACAACCAGTAATGAGATGTGTAACATAAAGTACTTGCAATTTGCCTGTTTTTCCAATATTTTCAATGAACTTTTTTAAACTAGTGTGTAAATAGTTCACACAGCTAAGCCACAATGTACTTATCACTGCATTTGTGGACATTCTGTTTATTTATTTCTCATCTAAGCCTTTTTTTGTGTATGCTTAATTATGTTTTTGGCACATTCAGCAGTTGCCTGGTTTTGTCTACTTCTTATTTAATTTATTTTTATACTTCATTCCAAATGCTTCCTCTAATCTTAACAAGATGTCATATCAGATACTTCTCATTTTAAAAGTTTCACAATTTTTGAATCTGTTGAAGTCAGCAGATCCCAAAGCTGCAGATCTAAACATGCGATTAATTTTTGAGGAGACCCATACCTCCTTCAGACTGAGGATACCTAATTTTGGTGCAAGATGATATCTAATTATTTGATAAGAATGAAGCATTTTTCCTGTTTGTGTGTCCAACTGATTCAACATTTTTGAATCACCTGAAAGCTGTAAGTTAAAACAGGAAGAGCAAATTGAGTTAGAATATGAACTTTATTACAATATATCAAATCAGTTTTTTAATATTGGTTTTAGTCTTCTGAAATATTCCTTAATGAACTTTATTCTCTTTTTTTTGTTTTACTGCTGCTCCTTAAACTAATTGCAAATATTTACACACTCCCTCCTGATCAACTTCCTCTATATCCCATTCCTATCCCAGGTTGATATTTTCTTGATACTACAGCTTTCCTTTCTTAAATATTGATTTTGCAAATTTATCAAGACCAAATATCATTATGTCATCTGAAAAAGTTTTTAACATTTATAGTTGCGCTTTCAACTCCGTATCTCATGAACTATATAATTTTAATGTATCCACAAAAGGTAGGTGGAAAGTATAAAGAATTTTGCTTTCTGGGAGCCAAACTATAAACTTAGCTTAATGAGTTAAGGGTAAGATGAAACAGCAGCAGTGAAAAAAGTATCACCATGAAATACACTCCGTTTGAAGTTGTACTCTTCATTTGCCCTTTGTCATGGCTCACCTGCAAAGTTGTTTGCCAGTGCAATGTAATTAATCAGTTTATGTGTATTGTATAAATTTGTAGGCATTCTATTATTCATGAGTGTAGAATGCTATCAAATGCTTGTTTGTACTCTATCCATGTCATACTGGGGATCTTCTCCCTTTTACAACTCTACTATATTGTTGTTTTGCAACAAATGATAGTTGTTCCTCAGATCTTCTTTTTATTTTTGCCCTTTTGCCATAACTCAAAGTGTGGATACTCAGATGCCTTACTAGATAAATCTGCACATGTATAAGGCTTCTGTCCACTGTGGACATCCTAACATTGTCCTCTACCCCTTGTAAAATGTTTAATTTTCTGAGAGATTACTGGGGAATACAGTCAGTCAATATTTATAGCCTCATACTAATAATTGTTCAGAAATTGCAAATTGATGAAAAATCTGTAGAGCTATTAACTTTTAAATGAATTATAATATTTAAACATTGCCCATGCTTTTAAATGTTCATCTTAAACTATCTTTTGGCTTTGCCACTGATATTGAAGAAAGGACTTGAGCACAATGGCCGTCATTCACCCACATGTACATTTCACAAAGTAGATCACTCATACTTCATAACATCAAATAGCTGCAACAGTTTTTATAATTTATCTTAGAAAAATAATGCAAAAGCAAAGACCTTGAAAAGAGCAGGGATATGATATTGAAAGAAGTTATTGAAAAATCATTTACTTGTGTGTGGGAACAAGGTAAACCGTAGCTTGACATTTAAACTGATTGACATGCATCGGCTTTTACAGGAACTATGTCTGTAAAATGTCTGCAGTTGTGGTTTCTGTACAAATTACAAAATAATTTGAATAAATAAAAAAGGGAACCAGAACATTTCTAAAAAGTTCTATTGACGAGAACCATGCTTTAGCATTACTTGGCAATCTCATTAAAGATGAGCTGAATATGAGTGGACCAGTGCATGTAATTAACATGACAAATGAGTCATGGGCTACTATTCTAGCATGACCATAAAATCATAACGTTATGCTAAATGTTTGCAGCTTTAGTTTTGCATGTAAAACATGGACAATTATGTAAGCATTATCCATCTACCTGCTTAAAATAGTTTGGACCAAGGGCATCCAAAGTTTATTCTATATTTGTTTAAAGTAATAAAATCCTGGAAGTGACAACTGTCAGTCCTGGGATGCAAAAATACCCCCCCCACATAAAACAAATCTATGGTTAATTTGGAGGATCACCAGTTCAACTGCATTACATCCTTTGGGTATACAGGGAAACTAGAGCACCCACAAAAAAAAAGAAAAAGGATATGCATACTCTACCCAGAGGCACCCCAGATGAGAATCAAACTGGAGAACCAAGCACTGTAAGGCACCACCAGCTATTGTGACATGACATGCCCCTTGATCCCAGATATGTCATGCTTCCTCTGAATAAGTTAATCCTTAATACCATTCACCACCCACAACAAAAACAAAAGAAAACATTTGGTACTTATTTAAACCACTGTCTGTCAGTCATCACAAAGGATTGAGGCATTGAGGTATCAATAAGCTGGTTCCTGCAATTCAAAGATTTGATTCCCCAAAGTGTCCATTTGCCTATTGAGTGACTCTGTGCAAGTCACTTAGGCTGACAGAGTTCTGGGGAAAATGGAAAATTGAGCTAGGTTCAATGGTATTTTGGACTATGTGCCTAGTAATTGCCTACACATTTATTTATTTGCATTATTCAATTCACATGAAGTACATACTTTTCAAAATAACTGACATTAAACCCAGCCTTGGGGTTTAGGTGAGGAATGATCAGACTGTGACAGACAGCCTGAGTTTGACTAATGGCTTAAGCGCCTAGGTTAAGGTGAAGGTTAGCAGACTAGATCGGCTCATTAATCCTTGGGAGTGATGTTGTTTGACCTGCTACACACCCCTGACCCCCAAAGGTGTGTTGAGCGATTACTGGTATTATCTATCTGTGTGGTGCAGCTTGCACCATCCTTAAATGAGGTCATGCTTGTGTGGATGTTCAGTTAAGGCTGAAAGGACCTGCTAGGGAGCATCAGCTCAAGTGGATGCCATACACTGCTGCAGGGGAGGGAGTAAGATGAGATGAACTGGATCCTTAGAATTATGGCAACCCACTGGCTCCCATCTGGGTCATTGTTGAAAAGGATCAACAGAACAGTCAACCTACCCTGGTAATCAAATAGCAAATCAATAAATAAATCTCTTTCATCTCAAAGAGGACAAACAGGCTGATAAGCTTTCACTACCACCAGTGTATGAACAGGTCATAGGTCAGTCACCCAAATTGTGGAAGGAATGGGTTGGTTCTCATTTGGGAAAGGGAAAAAATGGGTTGAAAGGGGTCTGGTTAGGGAGACATTATGGCTGGAGCAGAAGGGGACATTTTGTTGCGGTTAGATATTTTCAAATATAATACACTGTTAGTAAAAACTAGAAGAAAAAATCTAGCCAAGCTAAAATTTTCACTGTGCGATACCTTAAACCTCGCATAGTAGAGGCCCACGGGATATGTGCAAATGACCAGGACATCAAGTATTTCAGCTATATGACTTCTGAATGTCCATGAATTTTTACTTTTTAAGTTTTGTTGGACTCACTCAGGACGAAATATGCCAACTATCATCCAAAACCAAAAAGTAAAAAGGTCACAGATGCAAGCCAATTATTAAAAAATACAAGAATACAGCCAAAAAAAAGTTATAGACATTCAGAAGCTATATAGCTGAAACCCGATGTCCTAGTCATTTGCATATATCCCATAGGCCTCAATTACAGGAGGTTTAAGGCATCTTGTAGTTTTTACTAATTGGTTTGCATGTGTGACCTTCTTACTTTTTGGTTTGGAATATAATAAGTTGTGGAAACAATCATATAATACTTTATATACGTATTGTACTGGTCAACTCCAAAATATTAAAGTTCTTCTTTTTAAACTATGCAACTATTTAAAACAGACTGATGAAATTAATGTTACTTACAAATAAATTAAGTAATCAAGGCAAAAAATAACTGGACTTATCCAGATATCTCTAGCTCTGTAAAGAATAACTTTATGTGTACATTAAAAAAAAAAAAAAAAAAAAAAGCCTTCCAATTTTAGTGATAACAGAGCAAAGCAGCACAAAGCAGCAAACCTTCCTATTATCATTTTGTTAGACCCTCATTAAAACAGTATAATCGTTTCCTTATGAGCATACATCAGTTTTATTATGTCCTTCTGATTATATTGACTAAATATCTACTTACATAGGTCTGGATTTCGAAAGACTCGGGGCAGTGAGATATGACATGTTGAGATGTAATTACTGCTCTAAACCACAAAAATATGAACACGCCACACAAATTCATGAGGTGGGGGGGTGTTCAGCTATACTCCACAATGTGGACAACACACATTTGTTTTCCATAAGTGAATCAAGCTATTGCTCTGACACTACAGTTCGGTCTCTGTCCAATACTGCTTATTGGAATGAAGTACATAGTATGATTCAGTAACTTTCACTGCAAACAAATCACATTTTGTTCACAAGGCACATTGTTAGGAGTCAAACAATAATGGCATGCTGCAAGACTTAAGAGGACTGTTGGCTATGGCAGGGTAAAAGATGAGCTTGCCACAAACCTCTCACCCTCATAGCATAAGAATCAAGAGCAAGTCAAGACATACTGAACATAATGAAGGACAAAGTCCTACAAATCAGAGACAGGATTTAAATACTTGTCTTATTTAATCAATAAGTAGTTAGAACAACATATTTGGCATTAGGATATATTTTCTAAGAAATATGAAGTCTGAAACTCCATCATTGTTTAGTAGTGGCAGTCCTCAGCAATTCATCAGAAAACCATTCCATTTATGAAGCACAAAGAAAAATGAGTCAAAATCAGAGACATTCTTTGAAATCAGGGACAATTAACAGCTATGGCTTGCTACACACAAAACATAAGTTTAACGTGCACTGGAATCGAGCAGGGCACATGCAGAACATGGCTGTGTGTGTGCTTCAGGAATGCACACTATGGTGCACATACATAGCCAAACCACCAGCCCCAATGTGGCCATGATATGTACAGTGCACTAACAGGAACACGTCCAAGGGAAGTGGCATTCTAAGGATGCTTATGCTATACATGCTAATATGTATATGACAGCATAAAAAGACACAAAGACAAACAAACAATAAATAAAGCCTAATTTGTTTCTCTGCTCCAAATATCATTTTTTGAACACTCGGTCATGCTACTTACCTACACACAAAAAAAAAAATCCCCTCCATCTCATTAAATGCCTTAATGCGTTCACACTTCCTGCCCTCTATACACCAAAATACATGTTCATTTAACATGATATGCTGGATTCTTTTGAATGTACATTTCATAACACATGCTTAAAGTCTTAACACTCCCTGCATTAAATTCATTGTATCATATGGTGATTTCCACACTAAGCAACCTCCAGATAGTTTTCCAAAGACCAAAACTGAAATTAACAGCCAAAGGAATATATTTCCTTATAAAGTCCTCTTTATTAATACTGATAACCTCTGCATTACAAATCTGACTCAGTCTTGTTTAAATCAGAATCCACGATTTCCCCTTCATTCAATGATAAACTATACATTTTTCCCAGAATTCACTGCACGCACAATGTATTTCAGTTTGAAAGAGTGACTGCAGTCTTTGCGGAGAATCACTTTTGTGGCTAATTTGTCATGGTTTCCTTAAAAAATAAATTTCACCTTTGCCAAATTATGTATCTATGCATTGTATTCTCCTGTACCCCCCATCATTTGCTAGCCAGTATAATAGGGCATGTACCTGTATATACCTGTTCGGTATATACTTCTCAGAGGTACAGGCAAGCATAGGAGAACTATGACTGACCAAGCTCGCAGACGACTGCATACTAGGGGTCATAACTGATTCTCCAGCTGATACAGACACCCTCCAGAAGGGTCTCACTGAGACGGATACCTGGTATCAAAATCATGGCCCAAGCTAAATGCCAAAAAGTGCATAGTCATCCCCTTTGGAAAACAAAGTACCCGCGAACTACCACATAGATGGTACATTCATTGCTTCTCTTTTTCTTCAGATATGCTATTTCTGTCCACATGTTCTTTCTCAACACCTTGAAAAAGTGCAGATGTCTTTTCTCTTCGTAACCAGACAACTCTAATACCAGTGCTTAAGTTACAGTTATTTCCCTGCCCTCCACTTCCAGCTATCTTGAATTTTCTCAGTTAAGAGCATCTTACAAAGTATGTTATATAAACCACAACGAGAGAGTGGAAACAACTTTATTATGTTCTAGCAACTTGGAAAGATGCTTTTAGCAGCTGGTTAATGTATGCTTAAACAGACGAGCACCCCCAGTATAGCAGCCCAGCTATACCAGGTTACATTTCCTTCCACACATTCAGACCACAAACTGAAGGCACGAGAACTAAAGGAAGTGGTGTATCATTTTTCATTATAGATAAATGTACCTCTAGATTGGTTAAACAGCATAAGTCCCTTGAATTACTTCAAGTGAAATTGACTGTAGGTAAGACCCCTCTTTGGGTCATTGCCAGCTATAGGACCCCCTCCATCAACCAGGACATTCCCTCAACCTACTTGGATGCACTAGACACAATCAAGAAACAACCAAACACCCTGGTTTGGATGACTTTAATTACCCATCCATTGACTTGGGTAATTTAAGTCATCCAAACCAAGGTGTTTGATTTGTGCTAAACTCGTAGTTAATGGTACTACATATACAGAACCTGTGTATATAGCACACCTGCTGGCTGACAGGTTCAGTGAAAATTTCAATCTGCTGTCCCCACCAAAGCATTTCTAACACCAGTCTCCCACCTTGCATCTCTGAGGAGCATGTCAATCTTAAATGCCCTCTCGAAGGCCACAAAGACAGCCTCTATGGGACCAAACAACATCCCAAGCTTTGTTCTACATGGATTAAAATGGCAATTAGCATCACCAATGGGCATGCTTTTCAATCATAGCCTAAACACCGGCTTTGTCCCAGTGGAATGGAAAACAGCCACCATCATCCCTTTGCACAAAGCAGGTGCATCCATGGATCCTGGGAACTGTAGATCCATTAGCCTCACCATCCTTATCTGCAAGACCATGGAATGAATCCTCATGGACTTTACCAACAAAGATATAGATCTCCAAATGCTTGACCCCACCCAGTTTGGCTTTGTCAAGGGGAGATCATGCCTGTTAAACTTGGTGGACATCTTTGAGATAGTCACCAAAGCCCTAGACAAGGGCAAATCTGTGTATACAGCGTACTTAGACTTAGTCAAGGCCTTTGACACAATCTGCCACTCAGGAATCATTGATAAACTCACCCAGCTGGATATCAACCCATATTTTGTCAGGTGTGTTGCAAACTGGTTCACTAATAGAATTCATACAGTCAAAATAGGGTACTCCACCTCCTCCAGCAGACCTGTAACCAGTGATGTCCCAAAGGGATCGGTTCTGGGACCCCGACTGTTCTGAATCTACTTCTCCAAAATACAGGCTACAACTAAAGGACTGTGGCTAGCAAAGTCTGCTGATGACTACAAACTGGAAGTGATATTTGAAACCCCCTAGTGATGTCAACATCCTTCAAGAAGGTCTCACGCAGACTAATGTCTGGTGCCAAAGTCATGGTCTTAAACTTAATGCAAAAAAATGCATCATCATCCCCTAAGGCAAGAGTGATGTTCTTGCAAACTACCACATGTATAGCAATACCCTAAGCGCACAGTCAGTGATGACAGATCTAGGCATACAGGTCGACAGCAACCTTAACTTCATCACATGACTCCACAGTGATAAGACGGACATTCTATATTTCTCATCTCATAAGTACGGGCATTGCTTTCTGAAGAGAAGGTGTTATAACCCCCTGTGCTCTTCCCTCATTAGGCCAATAAGAGGGTACAATGCTCCCTTTGGTAAGTTCATTTCCAAACACCTGCAGCAACTGGAGGGACCACAAAGATTCCTGCAAAGAAAATTCAAGGTCTTCAAGATCTGTCTTATGTGGACAGACTGAAATCACTGCTACTTTACCCTTTGTCATACAGATTGCTCAGAGGTGACTTGTGCCTTGCATACTGAGCAATCTGACCCAGCTTTAATGGAAATGTTGCACATTCGCAAGTCAAATGGCACCTGGTACGTGGCATTAGCAGAACTTGCTAGAGAGACAAATTAGTCTCACATAGGTTGCCCCACCTTTGGAAATGGCTTCCAATTCATGTTAAACAAAGCCCCTCATTGGCCCTATTTAAGTGCAATTTGGACAACTGGATGGGCAACTGGAAATTCACCCTGGGGGTTTCACCTGTGTCCCTCTTGGACAGGGGCAATATGTGCTGATTTTAGTGTCTGCTTGAACCAGACACCCTTGGGAACATGGAATGAACTTAGCTAGAAAGTTACATGATTAAACCCGAACATAAACAGTGAACCGATACATACTTTTAAAAACCCAGTGCTTTCATATCTAACTCATTAAACTCCCAGATTTTAATGTATTAATATGAGTATTATTTCAGCTTCTTTCTAAATTTGTCTATTTCATTCTGTCTGTAATTACCAGATTTGTTTTCCACTATGTCTAATGGGTTAGTCCCTCAAGGCCAATGCTTTTTTTTCCAAGGGACCCCCCAAGGTGATATTTATGATGACTAGGAGAAATTTGGCCAGGGCATGGGGAGGGGGGACTTGGACTTCCTCTAAGCCATTCAATAAGTACCAATGAATATTTTACATCTGTCTAAGCTACCACCAACTCAGGCAAATGGGGCCTCAGTTTAATGTGTAATCTGAAGGATGGCACACAGAGAACTGTAGCACCCCACCCCTTATGTTGCCCTTCAGTGCCAGTATTAGTAAATGAATCCAACTAAATGCTATGAGAATTCAACATAAAGCCATCTGCACCAACCATAACTGTGTTACCTGAACTTTTATTTAAAAGACTCCATTTTAGCAGTACTGCTTTCATGTCAGTTAACTAATTACATTAGATTACACACAGTTTCAGGCCTTCTTTCATTATAAGGGCCTGAACATTTTATAAAGTAATTAACTTTCTATATTTTTATCCCAGTTTAATTGCAAGTTACTAGACATTAACTTCCAGGAGACAAAGTTCATGAAAAATTTCCGGGTGGTTGTCATACCTGGATTCTGCCATCAGGACCATTAAAAATGGTTGTGACAATATGACACAGAATTGTGTGGAGTATCCACATGATGCAGACATCATGAGTAAAGTTTAGCCCCATCTTTACTGGGATCTTGTCCAACCACATCCTAAATACTGTCCTCAATTCTGGAAGTCACAGAGATAGACTCATCAGGCTGTTGGAAGGGTGGCTTAATGGCAAAGGTGTTTGCCTTACAAACACAAAGTGCAGGGTTTGAGTCTCACAAGGGATAATTGGCTAGGCTTAAAAAGGCTCGCAAGGGCAGTTAGCTTAGTACTAAACTATGAACTATGAACATACCAAAAGACTGTGTGGCATAGTAAGATAAAAACATCATCAGAGACCAAGAGATAACAGTATTATTGTTATTAGACATCAGAGAGGTGTGGAGTTATGATATTGTGGATATCATATGATGTCCGGGAGATGTGAAGCGATTACCATGAAAAGGAAGGGAGTGCATAAATGGGGACTGGACTGCATTAACCAACAATTCTCTGAATATGCAAAAGTACTTCTTCCCAGAGAGGGTTCAGGACACATGGAATAGACTACTGGAATGGATAACAGAAAAGAAATATATGGAATTGCTGGAAAAGAAATAATAGGAATCAAATGGAGAAAGACAGGGAAAGGGAAATATGCAGCCGCCTCCTGTTTTCAGCAGATTTGTCAATTTTATTTTAATATGGAAGTGAATACAAAAAACTTTTTCAACAACTTATGCCACAACAATAACATTTGCAGTCGTTTAGAAAATTTAGCAGTGTTTACAATGCTACCTTTGTAAACTGTAACAAATATCTGATTCCGCAGAAATCAGTCAATATCTTAAGGCTGAAACCTAGAATCTTGCTATGTCCCACCCCTGGAACATACTAAATGAGCGGAGTTCTGAAGGCTGTCTATGCGGACTAACCAGAACTGATTGCGAGAAATACCCAAAAGCTATGATTAGGGTAATGAAACCAAAATTCAACACATCCATCTCAAATGATATCAGTACAAATTACTGGAATTTTAATGAAGTGTTATAAACAAGAAAGCAATTATCTCTGATGCTGATATAATTTAGCACAATTTTTTCCACACAGAATTCTGTATACCTCTGCACAAATAATAGAAATATTATAGCATACCATCTGTTTTACCCTATACTAATAAACATTAGCATCGCTCAAAATAGGAGTAAGAATAAAACAACATGGCTGAGTCACTATAATCGGAAATGGATTCATCTGTACAAACCATCAAACTTCCTCCAAAGTCAATGTCCTCTTATTTCTGAAATGCAGCCCAGAATAAAAAAGTAATGTTTCATGCAGTTTAACATTATATGGGCAATGTAAAAATTTATCTAGAGCACAGTGCAACTGCTAAATGAAAAATCCCTTCAGTTCAATTATGTCACAAAATCCTGTAACATGTCACTACATTGTCAGGTCTGAAGATATCAGGTAGGATTCCACTTCATAAAGATGCTCAAAACAGATCCTCTGTGACAAAACACATTGCATAGTTACAAGAAACAGAGAGCTTCCTTTTTAATTCATGCTGAATCTCACTTCTGTATGAGCTGAATGTTACCTTTGCTTCGTCTTCTGCCTCTGTGGTGTTCTGTGTAAAATGTCAGTTGAGTTTCATCATCAGCATCTGACCCAGAATCATCTTCTGCTCTGCCGAAACCTACTCTGCCTAAGAAAATAAATACATTTCCAGTATTACATTATGAAGATGTAATCAGATATGATTGTCATACATCTGCCTATGAAAATACTAGATTAAAACTGGAGCTCGAGCATTGCATTTTTACTTAAAAATAAATAAATAAAAATTATTCCACATTGACAATTAAGGATATGGCACATGACTTATTTTATTGTTCTGTTTTGAAATGGGTCCATTATTTGCTTACATACTACTGTAATGATATGAATGCACTCATCTTTCCACAGTGCTTGAACCTACTTTCACAAACAAATGTATCTGCTTATTATGAACATGTCTCTTAAACCATCATACCAGCAAATGTAAAAATGCACAAACTATAAGAAAAGAAGGCAATGTTTCTTCTTCAGAACTAAATTTAATGATGGTGTAGATTAAGAGACACTGTCTTGGTTAGCGCAGGTAATGGTAAACAGCTCCCCAGGTGTATTTCAGTAGTTATTTATTAACTTACCAGAAACATCTTTCTCTCAAACCTCAGCCCTAACACTAAAATCCTATCCTTGAACCTAAAGCTCTATCCCTTTTCCTTAATGCTACAGAATATACTAAAAAGCTGTCCCAAATCCTAATCCTAAAACCCTCTCCTTAACACTACAATTTCCTCCCTAACCCGAATCCTATCCCCCTTGCTTAATTCTGCTGTTTGCAATCTATGTGGGCAGCAACAGGTCACTAGTAATTGGCATGTCACAACCACAACAGAAAACATTTTGTACTGCACATCCTGGTGTGTTCTAATCTACCCTATCATCATGAATTTGTAAAAAAGTTATCTAATGAACTTATGAAATACCCTCAACTTAAAATAAAGCACTGTTACATACTTTTTTCTTTGCCAATGCAGGGCTGATGGCATGATAGTTTACAGCAATATTTCATGTTCCTTCTAATAAAAAAAAAAAAAAAACGGTGACTGAAGCAGAATTCTAAATTTGCCTTTACTAAGGGGAAAACGTCCACACATTCCTCTTGCAGAAAGTGATCTACCCCTGTATCCTTTACTTATGATCAGTTAAAAAAACTGCTGCATCTCTGGGAAGTGGCAATTACTCCAGCAGTTTTATACTCAGCACTAGTCAAAAAATTACATACTGGAGTCGGCCTACGAATCCCCATGGACACTAAATCCAACAGATCTTTGAGTGAGCAAAGACCAAAACCTACAATGACATAATCTGAATATATATGTACAGACTAGCAGAAAAACAGATGTAAACAGCTGAAATTTGTCTTCTAACAGATATGTGGCAATAAACAGACCAAATGCAATGGCAATTAATCACTTTCAACGAGTAATGATCTTCGTGATGGACTAAAACCTATTCCTGTCTCCTGCAGATATTATTCAGGGACTGACCTGAAGAACGGACATAATACTTCTCTAGGGAAAATAAAGTCGACGATGTGAACATGTTACATTCTGCAGACTCGACTGCTACTGTTCCCCATGCATACTATGTGCTGCTCATTAGGCCACCTGATCAAAGCAATGGTTGCCATTCGCTGGTGAAAAGTTGCAACCAAGCAAGTTGGGCCTCATCTCGTTAACAGATGTGAAATGTGTTTATCAGACAAAGAATAAAAGCACAGAGGCACTAACCACAATGAAGTGCAAAGCTACAGAACCGGTTCATTTCAATAGGTCAGTCCCTTCAGCATAAGCTATTACACTCTGCGCAATGAGCCTCTTTAAAGAGGATGACTTTAATCATTTTGAAATGAAGAATTGCCAAAAAAACACAAAGCTTTTGAAGTGATGATATTTCATTAACAGAAAATGACGGAGTACTTATTGAGAAATGATGTCTTGTAAGTCAGCTACAAGACATCAAGATTTTCATTAGAAAGAAAAAAAAAAGAATACTGTCAAGTTATGTCTCGCAGTACTAGAATCGTTAAATTATAATGTGGAGTGTCTTTAAAGATAAAATGTTATCACATTTTAGGGCCATAAGAAAGCAGTATTATTAACTAGGAAATGTGTTTCAGGGACGGACTTTTTAAGACTGTTACAAGGTATTGCCTTTTGCTATGTATTATACCTTCACAAAACGTGCTAACCAGAATTTGCTCTCTTGAATGAATTAATGAATGAATAAATAAATAAATAATCCAAGAAACAAACCATGGAGTGCATAATAGTTGTCAAAAAGATGTCTGAATTAAGCAAGTAATTTGAAATTGAAATATGGAAATTTTATTTTTTGGGACAGATACTTCTTGAGAAAACTAAAGAAATACACCGTGTGATGTTATGAGTGATCATTGACTCAAACAGTAAAGAACAATTTTGACAAACAGTGGGGGAAGTCTTTGTGACCTCAGTTCTTTCAGTTTCACAACAGGAGCAAATGATAATTTGGGAAAGAGTCAGTCAATGCTCTTAAGAACATCCTAAAAAGAATGAGATAGAATAACCTTTAACCCTTGGAAACAACTGCTTTGTTATAGACTCTAAATTGCAGTAATAATATCTTGGATAGAACTTGCACAGTAGTCAAAAGATGATACATCTGTGCTCAGAGCTGGAAACATTATTTTGTAATTCAAAATGCTGCATTTTATTGACATCTAGATTTAAATATTCGAATATTAAAGATAATTATGACAGAATACATACAGTTTCAGTCAACAGATCATAATGTTTCATAAATAGTGAAAACAATCTTAATATCTGTTCCGAACAAAAGGACAGTGAAACACTTAAGACTGAAGGGATAATTCTAAGCTGTGGGCAGCTTAATAAATCATATCACATCTATAAAACAAATGCAGTAGTGGACACACTCTTCCTGGATTAGAAAGTATCAGAAGCAACTGTTGAGTCTGTATCTATTCCTATAAATGAGATCTCGGTATTAATTAAGTAGTTTGGCTCTAATGCAGAAGTGGATGAAATTGGGCTGAAAATGTGGTATGTGTTGGAATTTATTGGAGTACTAGTTAATCTGCCTTTTCCATGTTGTATGGAATATACCCCTTGGATTTGCAAACTGGAATGCTTTGTTCAAACTTTCATAAGATGGGGACATCAGGATATGGTTCAGCTTTACAGGGGATCATCATCTTCAGACTCCTTAGGAAAGTTCAAACCAAGGTGTTGAAAAGGAGAAGAAATGCTGAGCCTGTACTGCTCATGGAACTATGGATCAACTCATTTGTCCTTATGATGAATCTTAAAAATGTTACGGGAGTTTGCCAATCCTGCCTGCAAGTGTTGTGGAACTGAAGGCGGCATGCGACCGATTAACATGCAATGACTTGTGGGATGTTCTTTGAGGATATAGTGTTGCAAGGCTTCTGCTGTTTGGCACTCCGTTTCTATTTGGGAAGAAATGGGTTTCCATATTCTACTTGTTAAGCTGAATACCACAGCTGTAGCTGGCTGATTTGGCACCTGGTGGCACCCCCTCCATTCCAGCACCTCTCAATGCTAATTTAAAAGAGAAAAAAATACACCATCATGCTCTGCACCATCTATTCCTTCTGGTGTTATTTCACTCACTCTCTCTCTCTCCTTAGGAGGAGTGCCAGGTCCCTAATGTCCTCATACTCTTGTATGTCAGAAAGAGAAAAAGGTGCTCTCGCTTATCTGGAAGTCCTTCCCTGCTAAGGAGGATCACCATATCCTAACACCCTCCTGCTCTGCTCCTGCCCTCGTGTTGATGTAAGGAGCACAAAATTAAAAAAATAAATAAATCTGCCGATTAAGTTCCCCAACACCTTCTGCCCAGGGCACCTGCATCCTTTGCTCCATCCTAGTTGTACATTTGCTGGCACATTCAAACTGGCAATAGGGCTTTGCCATTTGTGCATGTGACATCCAGGCAAAATCCATATTGGGCACATAAGGAGAGCATCTCTTACATGAAGATGATGTTGCTCTTTCTTTAAAGGTTAATGTGATCTCTGCAGTGCAATAGAATGGTTTATTGCACGGTTTGTGAAGCAAATGCAATTAGCCTTGATATGTATAAATCAGATATCAGTCTCGTCTAGAAAAAGTGATTGCTCTCTGTAGGAGAGATGGGAAAAGATCTCTCTTAGTGGAGAAGTTTAGGTATATTGTAGTCTTGTTCAAAAGCGAGAAAAGAAGTGTTCAGGTAATTATCCATTTGCTGGATGTCACATTTACACTGAAGTATGAACACACTCCTAGAATGTAACTCTCAGTATAAGTTGCAGATATTTTTGCAACGCTGGTAATAACTTAACTTCCCTGCCCAGACTGGTAACACCATGTGATTAACCAGATTAAGAGATGCAAACCAGCCAGGATCTGCTGAAGGCCCTTCACAGAGAAAAGTGTGTTGGAGAGGTTATGTCCCTCAGCTTGCTAAAATCTGCTGCTGGAATATAAAAGGCTGTTTTCTACTCAGTTTGCAACTGCTATCACTCAAATGGTGATAAGCAGTTCAGAAAATAGATATATACATATATATACATACACACACATATATAAGTGTAATATATATATATATATATATATATATATATATACACACACACACACACATATATAAGTGTAATATATATATATATATATATATATATATATATATATATATATATATATATATATATATATATATGTATATATTTATTTGCAGTTTGTAAACCGGGAGAGTCCATTCAGCCAGCATGGGCCCTTTTTCAATGGAGGCCCAGGGAGAAAAGCTCCATGAGAATACATATGCAAAGCTACAGACATAATTACAAAAATAATGTTAAAAAAGAATATAATGTACAATTGCTTATATAGTTTGCACTGTATAATGACTGTAAAAAAAAAAAAAAAAAGTAAACACTGGAGTAATACAATTTAGTTTAATATAATTTAGTTTAATATTATTTTTTATTATTTTTTAATTATAATTTAGTTTATTATTATTTTATTTATTTTATTATTTTATATATGACAATTTAGTTTAATAAAGAGATGAAAGAAAACTAAGGCAAGATTATACAAGTAGTATAGCATTTATAGTCCTTGTTAATGTCAAACTGATGTAGGAAATGCCTGAACAGATAACCTAAATGTAAACGATAAAGACAGCAATGGGATGTAGGCAGGATACTAGGACTTCTAAGAAAAAGGGAATCAGGTAAAAAGATTAAAACAAAATTATTCTCATTCTTTGATACAGAAAGATTGTGAAGGCCAATGAGGTTGGCTGCAGACAGTTTTGGATGCCTTACTGAGAGAATGCGAACAGCAGTCAGTTCAGAGAAGAGCAGCAAAGATGAAACATGATTTAGTCATAAGGAGACAGAAGAGCTAGCACAGTCTAGGAGAATGAATGTAGGTATTGGTCAAGATTTAAATATGAAGTGCGGTGTGGAAGTTAGTCTAAGTAAACACTTGTTTGTTTGTGTCTTTCGGCTTTTCCCGGTTAGGGGTCGCCACAGCGGAACTCCGGTCTGCTAATGATTGGCAGTAGATTTTTATGTGCTGGCTTGCCGGGCCTAATGCACAACATTCTACAAAGGAACACCCATTCACGCATGTCGCCACACAGAAGACGCTCTAACTGAGAATCGAACGGGCAATGTCTAACTGTGAGGCGACAATGCTACCGCAGCACCACCACCGCAGTCTAAGTAAACACTACACTACACTACACATCACATATATAAATGCATGTAATCAAGGCCACACAAATATGTAATAAACAAATCTGATTGGAGACATTAGCAGTCGGTATTATTATCCTCTGGAGATTCAAGAGAAGCAATTTTTCTTTTTTTTCTCCAAGTTACTATCTGATAAGGTTATTTTTCTTTTAGCCATATGAACAAGTGTCTTCAAACAGCTCGGGCTTCCATGTCTAACCTTTGATTGTAATACTGTCTATTTCTTTAATTCTGGTATCAGACACAATACTGGGTACTACACGTCTTATCTGTTTGGGAAAAATATGCAGACAACTAAGCCAGCTGCCAATTAATTTCTTATCAGCTGCATGCAATGGAATCTGAAGTTACCAGCATACCCTTATTTTTTATTAATATAATACTCTCAATTTCCAGGTGACAGATAAGCTATCAGTGTAACTAGTCTTACCTCAGCAGACAATCAACTGTTAGTAAGAAGTGCCATAGAAATACTGTTTGGCTTACATGGGGTACGTATCGGCCTCATGGAAGAACAGTAAAACAGGTTTAAAGACTCTAGAGTGGTACTTCAGTTAACCATTCTATTAGTTTCATATGGACAGATTGTTTGGGTGAAGTTAGTCAATGAAATTACTTTTTAGCTAGTTGTAGTCATGGTAGTAATAATCAATACATTTTTATTCGACATATCCTAGCTGAACCAGTACTGTTATATCTGAGGTCTAGTGGCTGAGGAAAAGATATTAAAAATATATATGACTTTGCCATTTTTTATCACTTTAAACATTCTACCAAATTGTTACCAAAAACCCAGGACTGCCTCATATGCTACTCATGGACAGCTGCAGGTCCTGAATTCTTTATCCCATGCATGGGTCATCTAAAATTATCTATGGTATGATCAGAGTTATTCTCATTAGCAGTAATATATAGTTATGGGCCATGGGATGGGTAAGGCCAATCTTGAACTAAATGAGAAGCTGGCTAGGTTTAAACTGGCCTGCTAAAGCAGTTAGGCTAGCGCTTACCTATGAACCTTATAAATCTTTGTTATCATGAGAGACTGGCAGCCCTTTTTCTGAACTTATTCTCTTACAGACTCCTCTGTGGAGCTCTATGTATAGCCTTTCGTGCCATGAGAGATCCAACCATATTTGATCATCCTACACCTTCACAGAACTACTGATACATAAAATATTTTGTTAAAGTAACTAAAACTTAAACAGATAAAGATGACACATTGTCATGATGTATTCATATCCCAACATATCCATCCCCTCTGGAACAGACTTCCACTCCATGTCAAACAGATTAGCACACTTGCCACCTTCTAGGTAAATCTAAATAACTGGATGGACAGCCTCAAATTCTTCCTCGTCTTTGTAGTCTTGCTGACCTTGAGGCTATAGGGAAATTATGAATAGGGTAGTTTTGGTTAGACATGAAATGCTATGGAGACCAATTGCCTAGTACTTGCCTATGAAACTATGAAATGTATGGATCTTCATTTTACTGCAGGACTGACTGCTGAGCAATTCACCACTGAAATCCCCAGAATCAATTCATACCTTCCCCTGACAATTAATCACAAAACAAAGTACAAAACACACTACCTTCCTGGACCTATTAGTGGCATTTCTGACTCCATACCTCATACTGACAACATACAGTAAATAAAAGAAAGGGAAACAGCTGTCATTTTCCATATCACCTTTTTACTCTTCCTGTCAGTACAGTACAATATTCCACTTGACAGGACTGCATACCAGTTAAACACTGCATTTGTTCAAATACAAATGAAGACATGGGGTCACTGCAACTGAAACTAATGGAAATGGGGTTCCAAAGGTACTTGTAATGTCATAGTCACAAACCACCTGGAAGTTGGCCTAATGTTTTAAGACACAGATGTCAAGTGGGAGATGGCCTCAAAACTAAACTTTGTTGGATGCCACACGTGATGTTTTTGCTTTTATAAGTAGCAACTGCAACTCTAACCACATAGGTTTCTGCCCGACAACCGGGTATCTGTCTACTACACAACATAGAGATATATATTCAGAGTCACAAGTCTGCAAATTATGCCTGCATGCGGAATACTGTCAAAGGCCTTGGCCATATCCAAATATTCTGTATGTACTGTGTAGCTCAATTATCAGATTTATAGGGTAGATTTTCCTTATTTGGATCCTACATTCACTTTTTTTATACTATTATTTTTACAGTAGTATTAGTTTAAATGTTACAACTAATAAGGTATCATACATTGTGGCAAGCATTCAGTGTAAATTAAGATGAACAGACATTTGAACAAGAAATAGGGAAATACAGAAAGATAAGGCACTAAGAAAAGTGATGAGTGGACATACACATATGAGTAACTTGAATAAGAGTCATTACTGTCATTTTTTAACACTGGTACTTAAATTTTGTTGGTGTACTGCTAACCTTCTTGGAGACTTTACTAGCCTAGTTTGTGTCCTTACATATTAAAGATTATATAACTTATGTAATCTTAATATGTAAGGACACAAACTAGACTGGTAAAGTCTTAGGAAAAACGAATAGTAAACCAATAAAATTAAAATGCGCCAGTTTTAAAAACAGAAGGCTCCAATATACATTAAAATGATTTAGGAGTACGATAACATTTTCAAAATGGCTCAAAAATGCTGAACCAACCAAAACATTTCTGAAACTAATATAAGTTGAGAGAATAGTTCTCCACACCTTCTTTAACACAAAATGAACCATACTACCATTCACTTCGAGAAACCTTTCCACTTCAGACTTTCTCAAACAATTTTTCAAACTTCAGTCTACCCTTATATGCTCTCACAACCAGCTTTCACAAAAGCCTAAATTCCCCATTTACACCCCTCTCTTCTACTTTAAAGCCATCTCCCTTGAAATCATCAAAAAAACTTCAACAACCTCACTTCTAATACTTCTAGCATCATCCCTAATTTATAATATGATTTTTGCAAGGAGAAATAAAACCAATCCATATACATTAAAAACAACTTCCTTACACACATTATGCTTTCCTCCTAGATTTATGATTTTTATCAAACCACTATTCGAAATCTAAAATCTAATTCCCTTATCAATCTTACCTCTAAGTAGAATATGTGAAAACATGTCTACTTCACTTCACTGAAATCCCTTTTCACTGACATTCATTTCATTGAGACCAAATCACCTAAAGTTCACAACAGTGACAACTTCATTTCACTGAATCTCATTTCACTGACAGCTTACAATGTTACATTTCATAAGACTAAATGGGAAACCATTGACAAACAAGCTCACAAAACTAAAGCCTACCTCTTTCCGCATCTTAAAAACTACTTATTTATTCTCTTAACAGAAACCAGACAATAAAAAAACAAAGTGGGGGGCTGCACCCCCCACCCACCCAACATGGGGCAATACACCCCCCCACACCTCCTAACTATATATACTAACTCCAGGTCACAGGTAGGAATAAGGGCATATACCCTCACAGTACTCTACACACTGCCACATCAAGTCTGTAGCCTACAATTCAGTGAAATGAGATTCACTGAAATGAATTTTCAGTGATTTGAACTTTAGGTGATTTGGTCTCAGTGAACTGAATGTCATTGAAATGGGATTTTGGTGAAGTGAAGTAGACCCATGAAAATATAACAGACTACCATGCTGCACACTTATCTGTAGTCTTATAGAGTTCTTACCCCAAACAAACAGCTTCCAGACTGGAAGAAGCCCACAAACTACAGATTTTATAATTATAGCTGATAAACATGGAAAGGATAACCTTGCCAAAGCAGTCTTTATTGAGCTAACAAAAGCTTTAGACATAGTAGATCTTCCTTTCCACTTTGTCTAACTAAATAAGGTGGGAATAAGAAAACAAATCCTGTAATGATTCAAAAAATTGTTCTCAAACAGACTTGTTACCAGAATAGAAAAAAAAATCAATTCCCCTTCTATTCCTCTCATGTCAGAAGTTCCATAATGGTCAATCTATCCACCTTTGCTATTCTACATATTCAACAGTTCTTCCCTACTGATTTCCACAACATCCTTATCATCCAATACGTTGACGACATAGTGATATAGAGATCACACCACTCATTCCACAATCAAGAAACTTAAGCTAGACCTGGCCTACCTTTCTCATTGGCTGATCCTTAATAAGATTATTTTAAATGCCCAAAAAACTACATTTGGTGGTGACAAATATTAATCAATAGCCAACCCCCCACCACAGACACAAAACAACATTTCAGGTATCCAGGGATCTCATTAGATCATCACCTTACCTTCCAACACAATATGAGATTACCAAGGCCAAAATTATCTTTGGAACAGAAAAAAAAATCACTTTCTTCCCCCAAAAATGATGAATGCAACTAGCAAACAGGTACTTCTTTCACAACTCGAATACAGACTTCCACTTGTTGTTTCAATCTCTAAACAAAATCACTTCAACTGCAAGCCAATGCCAAAAACATTTGTAGGTTCAGTTAATGGATCCCAAGACAGAACACCGGTGCTAATTCCTCGTTAAAGCCTTTTAGCTTCTAATTATTCAAATCATGAAACTGTTATACTTTGCTTGTCCAAACTCAGTCTTGAATCCTTTACTTTTTTAGCCAGACAGTTGTATTTTTGAAATTTGCAATTCCCCCTTAGATCCCTCCCCTCTCAGCTTTACATCAATATCAACACCAGGAAACAAACTGCATTGCAACAACCACAGCTTCTCCATCTTACTACCACAGATTTGGGAATCACTTCCAATTTATGTAAAAGTGAATAGTTACTACAGACCATGCAGACAAGATCTTTAGCAATTCCTTTTAAAACATGGTTTACAAATCTTTCAAAGCTGCAACACTTACCTTGTGACATTTCTCATATAACATTGATGACAATGTTGCCTATTCAGTCAAGCTCTTTTCTTTATACATACTATACACTGGACTTAATTCCTTCTGTTCTTTATCCTAAAAATTCTCTGTCTAAAAACTCTTCTAATAATATCATCCTTTTGTTAAAAACTTGCTCTGACCTGCAAATTTTAACAATGCAAAAGAATAACATGATCTCCTAATTTCGATGCAATTCTTCTTGGTTGTGTTCACCAGGGCTGAACTTTAAAATGGACCACGCGATCAGTGTTCTACTCCAGTTGACAAATAAGAAGACAACAAAATTAAGTAAATGGCAAGTAGCAAAACCATAGGTAATTTCTCATTTATAAATGGCAGGAAAAGTACCTTTTTAAATACTACAAACCTGTAATAATTTCTTCTGGTTTTATAATATGCGTCATCTGGTTTTATAATGTGATTCTTTTATAACATTATAGATGGAGTTCACTTAACTACATAGTTTGTAGTGCCTGTTCCTAGTATTTACAGAAAATATCACCGAAAGGTTACTTTTTTGTTTGACTAATAAGAGCTACAGAGCATACATTAGAGAACACTAAAGCTAATCAATTTATTAAGTGCTTAAAATAATAATACAGTAACCAATGAGCCACCGTTTTATATCAACATAACTGAATAAAAGATTAATTCTTGTCATTGCCAGAAAAAGTCATGAAAATAAACTAAGTAGTGCAATTCTTCTGAAAAGACATGTCTTCTGTCACATTAGTCTATTTTAAAACTATTGATTTCAACTTTACATTAATTTTTTGTTCACTTTATGAAGTTTAGTTAATGCAACATTGAAATCTAATTGCATGTTACTATTTGAGAGAGCTGTATTAAAAAAAAAAATCATCTATGTCATTGTACTGTGTTTAGAAAACTTGTGATAGTATATAGAAAATTAAATAGTTACCAATATTAGACTATGTACATTCATTTTGGTTGTTCTGCAGATAATGGTCTGTCTTCTTTCCTTGCATCCTACAACTAATATAACTCGACTTTGCCTAGTTTTTCCCCTGCAGACCTATGTTCCCAAGTACTGTAATCTCATGGCTCATCCACTTCATCTACAGTAAACTTTTGACAAAACAGCTCAGACAGATGTATGTTTCAGACCTTTTTTCAAGCTTCATGAACCACAGTTCACCTTTTCAGCACACTTTCTGTTCCATTTGCTGTTTAGAAAATAAAATTTTAATCATGCATTTTGGAAAGCATTTTTTCTTTCATTCTTTGATTATCTGCATGACCTAGTTTAGAGCTTTGGGGTACCAATGATTAATCTGGCACACAGAGGGTCCAAGGCAGAAAGTTAATTCCACTCAAGAGTATAACTCTGGACAGATAGACACACACACACCTATCCCGGGGCAGACAGGTAGACAGAAACTGCCCATCTCAGGACAAACAACTTTATTGGAAAGGCTCACTCAGACTCTGGCAGATGTGCTACACATTTATGTCCATAATTGTTTAAAAATGTTTTCATTTATTTATTACTGAACCTGAAGTTCCCCATTATTAGGCAACAGTCATTGTTAATACACATGTTATCAGATGTCAGTAGAGATAAATGAATAAATAAGCTTTTAACAACACCCTTTATCTGATGTAAAGGGTGGTTGCTTTGAAAGTGCAGAAAAGTATTGTAATATTTTAACATTCTTAAGATGATGTTTCTGGAGATAGGACATCCCAGTACAATAACTGACTGTAACAATTAATTCTACAAGAAAGAAATGGCAAATATGCCCCCATTGTTGGGAATGGTATGGAGGTTCATTGTGAAGATATCAATAATATTAACAAAGCAGCCAGAAGTAAAGAGTTTTGCTTAGTGGATCAACTGATACCTAATAACAGGTACTTCTGTGTTCGATTCCCAGCACCAGACCTTCTTCCTATTCATTTCTGGCATCTGATAATATGGTTCTACATCATTCACTGGAAGTTTTCGATATTCATAACATCTTTTCTAAAAACTGGTTTATACTCGACTGGGATGAGAACTTAAAATCTCGTTTTTGGTGATGCGCCAACATTTACTTATAAGATCCAGCCGAATTTGAAAAACATTCTTGAAAGACCTTTTAAGGATTTGTACATTGGCTCATTACTCATAAGTGTGGCCACTGCCATCAAAGCCCTTGTACTGAGATCGACTTCAACACTAAGTTTTGAAAAAGTTTCAAGGTGGATAGTTGAAGGAAGGTACAAATATATGAGCGAAAGGGTTGTGTACATAAGCTAGGCGTTTTACATGCGAAGCATTCTATACTGAAAAAACTAACAACTTTAATAAAAGAATTTAGCAGCATGTACATAGCATTTCGAAGAATGATGACAGGAGTGCACTGGATAAACACCTCCTCCTGTCACAACTTCTCCATGTTTAAATGTTGTATTTGAGAAAATTGATGTAGCATCTTTCTTGGGGGACTGAAAAAAATCAATTACTACATCATGCAATGCTTTAGCAATTGCATATGGATGGTGTACGTTTCCCAGGACTAAACAATGTCATTTCAATTACCAGTGAGTTGAAACTAATAGCATCAAAACTTTAAATAATTGTATGTTATCCAAGTTGTTGCTATGAGACATCTACCACTGGATGAAAGTAGCAATTTTGTATTCTGATTGGCAGGAACTTATGCTTGGTTCTCTTAGGTTAGTATTAGGCTAACTGCCATTGAGGAACATTTTAAGTTTAGCCAATTATCCCATATGAGAATCAAACCCTACACCTTGGGCCTGTAAGGTAAACATCTTAACCATTATGTCAAACTCCCACCTACTCCATTATACTTTATCATTTTCCATCCGATTGGTGTTTATGCTATACGATCCCATTTGTTTGTTCACCCTGTGAGAGGTTTATAATTGGATGAAAGTAACAAGTCTGTATTCCGACTTTCATGAACTTATGATAGGTTCTCTGTTCATATATTTTTAGCATTTTCCACCCGATTGGTGTTTATTTCACAAACTGATTGGTCCCTATTATAGGGGGGGGGGGTGTCAATCTATGTATTTTTATAGGTCATTTCCTCAGTTTTGTTCATGGCTCTGATGATGTGTTATTGATGAAAGCGCTTAACCATGTGTGTTTTTGAAGTGGATTTTTATTAGACTTCAGTTTTTCAAGTACTAACTGGTTGTTTTAATATTTTCCTAATAAAAATATAATATTGTGCATAATGTCATACCTATTAACAGTAAAACTGGTTTTACTTATCATACTTGCCACCAATCATTTTTCTGAGACTGCGGCCCTTTCGCTTTCTTAACTTACAACACATCCACAGTTCCCAGTTGCAGAGACATTTTCTTAAAACTGATTACTCTCTCAAACTTGCCTATGTGCTTTTCAGCCTCTGCAATCTGCTTCTCTACAGTACCAGCTTTACTTTCTGACTATTCCTTTAACGCTCAGTCCAGCACAGCTCCATCTTGCTTCCTTATCCATCTGGTTCTCCTTCCTTCACTAACCTCGATTCCTCCTTCCTCCATCTTGGAATTCACCAATCATTAGTTACAGCCCTTTGGTGCCACCTAGTGCTCAGAAAAAGAAGATGAATTTCCCTGATGCCCTAGCAAAATTTAGTATATCATCATCTCAGGTCTACCATGAAAAGAGGAAGAGGACGCCGGGATGAACCCAGTCAACAAAGAGAAAATGACTAGAGAATACACTTCTGTAGTTTTCTGTCCAAAAAATGCATATAATTCTGCAAAACATATGGAAAACAGTTTGGCTTAATATTCTGTTGACAATCTTCAGATTCTAAACTAACAAATTATTTGAATTGCATAATCTGCTCATTTCTATTTATTTTAACAAATGTTTTTGACTCAAAACATTGTCTTAGATACAAGTACAATAAGACAAAAGTCATAACCATTACAATGTGGAACATATCAACAAGCCTGCTACTCTCATGTTTAATCATGTCAGCATCTTCTTCCATTCTTTTTACAACATGATTCATTCAATTTTTGGCACATGCACCTTTTCTTATTCTAGAACTTTACTGAGTAAGTATTTGTGACAGGATGTTATACTGTTATGTCCCAGGCAGTTAGTGCTTACTTGTTCATGGGTGATTAATAGGCCACTGATCCCATGGTGCCTTTCTATTCATACCCATGTTTCCCAAATGTGAGAATCAAATGCTGTACCTCGTCTCTGTAAGGTAATCCACCTTATACATTATTCCAGTCCAAAGCTCCAGTGTCTTGAGCATTACATTGTGTTCTCTACAATATTCTACACCTGTGCTACATGGCATAATGGCAACACATTTTTCAAAAGTACCTGACAAATTCAGCAGCAAGTCTGCCTAGGTTTGGTAGGTTTTCTATGAGCCCATAATGTAGGAAATGTACGTAAGGTAGTTAGCAGTCTGCCTCCTAGCCACAGATGTTGATAGCAGCATTTAGAACCCTTCACTCGCTTCCTCTGCATAATCATTATTTATATTTAATAAATTAATTATCTACACAATTCCTGAATCCAGACAGTGGTATATATAATGTTGATTTATCTTACTCTCTTTATGAATCGTCGTACAGCTGGAGAATACTCTGCAAGTGATGTGATGATTGCTATGTTTCAGAAGCTGCAAACAGTAAGGCAACAATCACTGTAAACTCTTTACATCTCTCAATACTTAAATGACAAAATAGCTCTTTATTCAAAGTAATAGCTTGCAACTGTCATGACTTGAAGGCTCTGGAGATATTGACAATGAAAGGACTGCAAACTTTTCTTCACAGTATGAAAATAAATTTAAACTTGGAGACTTTGACTCTATCACTTCAACTATCACCATCTTCTCTTGAAGTTACAGATAAAGAAATTATATTTTCCCCAATCCATAATTGTTAGTTATTTCCCATATATTATTGCAGGCAGCCTCATAGTATAATCTTGTCTTATATATTGCACTGGTCTGTCAAATGCTAACAGCAAATTCCAGAGGCACAATCATCAGGGATTTGAATAGCTGCTTTAAAGCTTCTGTATAACTTAGAAATGTGATAGATCAAAGGAAAACTGAATACCTATACTTGGTGCTGAATTTAATGTGATGTGTATACAGCACCTTGCTCCTTGGGGGATGCTAATTATATTTCACTTCTCTGAGTAAGAAATATGAAAATAATCACAATACAAAAGAAATTTATAAGGGCATAGACCTCAAATAGTTCAGAGCAATGTACCTTTTATGAGTTTTCATTTACAAATAAAGACATAAGATTTGCTCCGTTTAGCTATCTTAATTGCTATGCTTAGCTTCAGTATTCCCTCACGAATAGACATATCTGATCCATGTCAGCAACTGCAGGCAATATAAAAGCTATTATAACAATTAGGTTTTGATATTAAATAAATGCTTTTTTTAATTCTATAATGGTCAATATAAAGTGAGAAAGTAATCTGGTTGTGTATCCAATAGAAAGATTAATAAAAGCCAATATGCCCGCTTAAGAAAAAAAAAATACTGCATTTTTTTTTCTCTGAAGTTTGCAAACAGCAGGCATGAGACAGACTTGGCTCTTATCACATGTGAGGATCAGATATCATTTTTAGCAAGAGAGAAGTATTTAAACATATTGCGCCACTGCAGTACATGAATATAATCAGAAATGAGTAAGAAATTATTCTAGAAGATAAAAATAGTGCACAAGATACGTTGGTCAAATTACTTTCTGCTCTATTTGAAAGTCATGGTGCCAGATGTCAAGATGCACCATGATACAGAAAAATACGTTGCAGGAAAGTTTTCCTTCCTGTTCAGATATGCATGAGTATGTACACACACCCACACGCACAAATATACATACATATACGCACACAGCAAAATGTGAACTTATTCCTCGGAGATCAAGTCAGGCACTGCTTCATGAAGCCCAGAGTTTATAAAATTTGCATTAGACATTAAAGCCGGATCAAAAGAAAAAAAAGAAAAACAGTTAAGACATGAAAATCAATACAGAAACACCAGTACAACTGATTAGTGAATTACATTAAAAGGTTAAGTGTTTCTATCTCACAATGATGCCAGATATTCCTTTAGTACAAATAACAGAGAATCTTTGCAAATAAATACATTCAAATCATCACAGGACATCCTGACATCATAATTTCCCAATAGAAAAACACCTTCGCCTTAGAAAATATAATTTAAAACACCCTTATTACTTGCAATGTTGTTAGTTGTAGGACAGCAGTCTGCATTTTGAAATATCTGTCAACACAGTTCCTTGTACTCCAACAGCAAATTAACATTACCACTTCCTGTGCTGTTAATGTTAAAACTTAAAAGATTTTTTTTAAGCTGTGTCTTGGATAATATGTTTGTATAATGCATTGTTTTTTCTTTTGTTTTATGATCTATGCAAATTCATAAGAGCTTTAGCAGCAATTATGTAGTGATAACTGTAAAAGTATTCATATAGCTGTTCGAATGATTGCATGAGGTTGGGAGAAGCCGGTATCTTTCCTAATATTTCTGAATTCATTATCCTAAAGTACTAGTGGGGATCTGCAGGGGGATTGTCGGGAAGGAAGGAAGGGAATGGCTGGTGTTACAATTCTCACAAAGTGATGCATAGCAAAACAGGAGAATTAGGTGATTTTTTTTAAATTATTTATTTTACTCCACTGTTCTATTCAGCAATTATTGATAAACCCTTAAAGAGTCTGTGACATTAGGCCTTCCGGGATACATGACTAGAAAAAAATCTTCAGATTTTGCCTAGGAAAGAATCATACTTTTAAATGCAGGCCTTGTCTGAACAGTTATGCATAGCACTACATTTGTTTATAATTAAGTGAACACCTCATTTAACCCAGTTGTATTTATTTAACAACAGATTAAATACACTAATCCCTGTTAGGATCTTGGTGGTGTCCACAGAAGACGATCTAAATATATGTACGATAACATAAACAACTGTTCCCCTGTCTTAGGTGCGAGACCCAGCAGCACAAGTCCACAAACCTTGAAAAACAATCTTCAAATGAAAGACAAGAATCAGCAAATTGTGCATCTTGAAGTTCTCCTTTCATTCGGAGTGAAGACCCATGCATCACCTATTATGGAGTACTGTGAATACTAGGACATACCCCAATCTCAGGCTAAGTATATCGCCCCTCATTCTCACTTGTACTGCTGCAGTTTGAGGACTGGCATGTCAAATACTTCCAATTTGTTGTGCTGAACAAATACAACACCTTCTAACATCCATCCCATCTGCTCATCTCTCATGTAACCAGTGCCATTTAATGACTGCAGTAGCCTGCAGTTTTATGGCAGTGGTAGTATTACAACATGAATGCAAGACATTGAGAGTATCAAACACACAGCCTTCATGTCTTCTAGCATCAAAGGTCAGAATTTTACATGTACATCCATTGACCATCACTGAAGGAAAATGAATAGTAGAGCAAGACTAATCTTCTTTTTTCGGCTGTTACCATTAGGGGTCACCACAGAGGATTATCTGTTTCCATTTCTTCCTGTCCTCTGCATCTTGCTCTGTCACACCAACCACCTGCATGTCCTCTCTCACCACATCCATAAACCTTACACCTTCCTCTTTTCCTCTTGTATGGCAGCTCCCTCCTTAAATCTTTTTGCCAATATACCCAGCATCCCTTCTCAGCACATGTCCATACCAACACAATCTTGCCTCTCTGGCTTTATCTCCAAACCGTCCAACCTGAGCTGACCCTCTAATATACTGATTCCTAATCTTGTCCATCCTTGTTGCACGAAAAGCAAATCTTAACATCTTTAACTCTGCCACCTCCAGCTCTGACTCCTACCTTTTTGTCAATGCCATCATCTCCAACCCATACAACATTGCTGGTCTCACTTCCCTCTTCTATACCTTCCCTTTAACTCTTACTGGTACCCATCTGTCACAAATCACTCCTAACACACTTCTCTACTCACTCCATCCTGCCTGTACTCTCTTCTTCACCTCTCTTCCACACTCACCATTACTCTGAACTGTTGATCCCAAGTATTTAAACTCATTCACATTTGCCAACTTTACTCCCTGCATCCTCACCATTCCTCTCTCCTCCCTCTCATTAACACACACATATTCTTAGTCCTGCTGACCTTCATTCCTCTCTTCTCTAGAGCAGATCTCCACCTCTCCAGGGTCTTCTTAACCTGTTCCCTACTCTCAGTACAGTACAACAAAACTAATGAACTGTTATTTATGTTTCAATTTAGTGTTTATTTTCTGGAGGAAAAATCAAACTAGGTTTTTTAACTGCCTTTGTTTCTGTACACACACATCAGGTTGCAATTTTCAGCTTCATGGAATTAAAAGGCAGCAGTAAATTTACAGCATGGTTGTCCTGTCCTGAATCCAGATCAGGTAAACAGAAATTCCATAATGTCTTGAAAATATAAGGCTTAGACTTCAATGCAAATGATTGGGGGGAGGATCAGACTTCCCCTAAGGAAATTGCTTAAGTACAAGATTATCAAGAACAACTTTTAAAACTGACAACTCTTATCTTAATTTCTAACAAAACTATTCCTCAGGTTTTTGTTGTAAGCCATACTATGGTACAGCAATTATAAATGTTGATCCACAGTGTTTGATTCACCATTTTGTTTCTATATTCTTTCCTGGGTACTCACAGGTTTTCAACACCTTCTCTCTCTCCAGTATCCCAAAGCATCAACCATGCATTAATTGGCACAGATGCACCTATAAGAATGGCTATGCTTGGTGTTTCCTAAACTTTGTTAATACCAATGCACTATGGCACAACATAAAACTATCAAGTAGTGGATCCAATATCCTTGACTTGCTCCATACCAACCCATCTTCTGCTGTAACTTCACCCTACATCTTTTAAGTTAAATGTGACCACAAGTCAGCCATCTTCTATCTCAGACCCAATGATAACACCCCACCACTAAATGACAGTGTCTTCAGGGACTTCACCAGCGCAGACTTTCTTGAGTTTATAGAAGACCTAATCAAAGTTCCCAACAGTCTCTTGCAAATATATCCAACTGTGAAAGCTGCCACATTCACCTCTGACTTTTACCAAGAAATAAAGAGCTGCATAGAAATGTTTATTCCTGTCCATTAGAAGTATAATTGTAGATTCAGGAGTAAAGCTTTCTGGTAGAACTCCCAGATTAATAAACTGTATAACAAAAGACAGAAATTAATGAAAGGTTGTTAAAAATTCCTCATCCACTTTGCTCATCGCCACACTGAAATATGCCAGCAAGGAACATAAGAATGTAAAGCACAGTATTAAGGTTGCTACAGATACCAAAGGAAGCTACAAATCTTCCTGCAGTTAAATCAGGAAATGAAGGAATAATATCCATCAAAGTACTGAACTCATCTATGACATTACATACACCAATCTGAAGTATATAGCTAATTTATTAGCAGACAAATTTAGTGCAAAGTTTAACCAACCTAGCCACATTGTTTCCACCAGAATCCTTGAAAATTTAATTTACCCTGAAATCACCTTAGAACAATTCTTACAATTACTATCAAAAAAAGACCTAAAGTAATACATCCATGGGATTTGACAACAATCTAGGCTTCATTCTCATTAGTGCCAAGAATGTACTATCTGAGCCGCTACATAACCTATTCATCCTCAGCCTGTCCAAAGGGTTAGTGTCCGATGCCTGGTAAACAGCCACTGTGAATTCTCATAACAAAGGTGGCCCCTCTACAGATCCAAACAATCACAGGCCCATCAGCCTCACCAGCCTTATATGCAAAGTCATGTAATGCATCATTGCAGAATTCATTTATGCAGACATCAGCAAATTAAAGGATCTGCTTCCTAATCAGTACAGTTTTGTTAAGGGCAGGTCCTGCCTCTTGAACCTGGAAAGCTTCATTGACAGGGTTTCAGAGAATGTGGAAAGTGGTAACTAAGTGCACACTGCATATTTTGGTCTGGTCAGGGCTTTTGTCACAATCCTAAAGGTATTGTTAAACAAACAATGCAAACCTCTATGCTATCTGCTGCATTGCAAATTGGATATCCAACACATCCCAGGTTATGTAAGTTGCTGGTACCATGTCTGAACATACAATTGTGAATTAGTGTGGTACCACAGGAATCAGGGCTAGGACCCCTCCTGTTTTCATTATTTTGCAGGTATCTACTCCAATATATGAAAAGAGTGGTTGGATAAGCTTGCTGATGAGCAAGTTGGGCACTGTGATACTCTCATCCACTGATACTAAACAGCTCAGTCATGGATGGGAATATACACATACCTGGTGGAACCTGGATGGGAATATACACATACCTGGTGGAATAAGAATGGTGATGAAACAAAAAGCCCAAGAAACTGTATATCCAAGACAACAGCAGCTTAGATAAACAACCAGCTTTACTGGCCACAATTAATCCACGTTGAGTGCTTTCTTCCTCTCAAATTACAAGCAACTTCATCAGAACAATTTCAAGAAAAACAACCCAGCCTTATATAGTTGCACATAAAAAACCCTTAATAATTAACAAATCAATTAATGATGGTACTAACTTAATTAGTGTCATGTCATGGAATAAGAATGGTCTTGAGTTAAACACAAAAAAAAGCATTCATTCAAAAAGCTATTCATATCTCATTTATTTTAAATGGTATTCTTCTTCATACAAAGTCTTGAGAGTCATGGATGCCTATGTGGACAATTCTCTCTCATATGATTATCATGTTTTCAACACAGTCAATGGCTTAATGATCCAAAGAAATCACCCTGCTACTTGTTTCTTAATTAATCAGACCCATCACTGAATACAGTGTCCCCTTTGATATGTATTAAACAAAACATATTGCTCAATGAGAAAAACTCCAAAAATACTTAACTAAGGAAATCAATGGTGGTCTTTCTTTCATCTATCTTGATCTATTAGCACAACTCTCATTACACTCAATAGCCCACAGGCTGCTCTGAGGTTGGATATATCTTGCTTTTTGAGCCATGAAAGAGCCCGTCCTAATTGACCTGACCTTTTTTTCACAAAACCAGTGGCTCTACAAAAACCCTATACAAGGGACCTTAATCTACACCAACAAATAAGCAATATTTGGAAAAATAAGTTCTTAACACAAAATATATACAGCCTGTGGATTACGTGACCACTTCAGGTCACACAAAGTACTGCTTTTACTTCATTTTTGCTAATCCTTATAGCTGGATGGAGAGACATGAATTTGTGCCAGGACTGTCAATCACAGCCCTGCTCAATTTGGAAGTTAAGCACTATTAAGTACGTAAAAACAGAGGCACAAACTTTTAAATGTCTATTTAAAGGTGTGCATGATTGTGCATCTGATGATCCTCATGATGGCGTATCTACTATTGCTTCTATGTTCATATCTTCATACAGTAGTTCAATCACATGCAGAAAAGCAGATGATGAATTTCTGAAGATGACTAGAGAGAGACAATGAAGAGATGAGGATACCCAGCCATGAGAGGTATTGATTGCATTAGAATGACCTTTTATGGTCAGGTATGAATATTAATAAGGTAAGAATGCAACTATGAAACAAGAAAGGTGACAACAGTTGACACCACCTTGACTCCATGTAGAAAAAATATGGAAAGGAGGGTTAGTAATGGAGATGGCATTCAGATGCAATAAGAAAGTTATTTATATTTATCAGCCACAATAAGTTAAGAAACTAAATCCTTCATCAGAATAGACACAGACTGAAACTTGCTACATAAAGATCACAGGTGCTTATGTTCGGTTCTCATGCATGCATCTTACTAGCTGTCACAACCCCATGTTGATATTTTTTACTTCTAACATATAAATCACCATTATCTTAAATAAAGTTAGACTAACTCATTCAGGTTTGAAAGGGAATGCTTTTTGTATAGTTTTGGAAAGCAGTGGATATCTATACAATGCAGTGATACTTGTTACATTAAACAACTAATGCAGTTGTTGAACTATAAATGTTGCTTATAATGAAACCTAAATTTGCTGGTTTGAGATGCAACACAAAACATAATCTGTTTGCAAATGTTGTTTTAATAAGTTTTTACTGCTTTTTAGCTCAGGTCACATTTGAAAACTGTCTTTGCAGCAGTTCACCTACCCATTTAAATTTAAATGATACAATAAAATTGTTTTTGTTTTAATTTCTATTTCTTTTCAGCACAAGGTTTCCTGATCTGATGCTAGCCCTAATACATATGCAGGCTGTCTACTGACATTTAGATACAACCTGGAACTAACTTGTAAGTCAGAAGGAAGTCGCCTCTTGGTAATCTATAATTGGGACTCAGAAAGAAACCCACCTCTCATGTTAAGGGCTTCAGTAAAAATACTTTGGTTCCTTGATGTAATTTGCGACTCAGAGACCCATTAGTTGCAATGAAGAAACACCTTAGTGTTAGTCAGGGGTAAACTATAAGCACAGGAAAAAAAAAATGTTAGTAGAACTTTAAAAAAAATTGAAAATTCTCTTAAGTCAGCCACTGGCTATGTCCTTTAGTATACAGTCATAAGGGAAGATGTGCCAGCAGCTCAAAAAGGATGTTCTTGTTGGTATTATTGTGGAAGCATAATTCCAGAAATCATCCATACAAACTGAGACAGAAGGTCTTGTAAGGTATAAAAAAAAAATAAAAGTTATTAATATCACAGAAATTGTTGTAGCACATTCGATGCGGCATTGCTAAGGAGGGTAGAGGTTAGTCGGCTAATACAAAGCATTTTCTGACTGTTTATAAAAACAGAGCACTTGGTCTAGTTTATTCTGCCATTATCAGATCATAAAATTCATGTTATTATACATGAATATACATTACCTGGTCATTAATAAAATCAGCTGAGTGACTGAGGGCTTTCTTAGGAAATAATATTTCCTGTTCAGTATGTCTGTTAATACAAAGCAACTAAACCTAAAGCATCTTTTCCCAGAATTAGTTTTAATGGCTGCTTTTAATAAAACATAATAGTTTATTCCTTAAGTGTGTTTCCTTGCTCTGCTGATTACACCATATTTATATTGCTAATTTTCATGTTTTACAAGTGCTTACCTTTAATAATTTAATAGATAGAGTATCTGCTGTTACTTAATTTACATAACTCATCCAAAGATCAGCAAGACAAATTATAATCTGACCTTTAATTCACTCTGGACATTTAACAAACATGCATCAATAAACCACAGTATATTAGCACTTCTAATGTTTTGAAGAAAACAAAAATTAAACTACCATTCATCTAAAAAAAATGTGGGTGGTGCAGTGGGGTTGGCACTGTCACCTCACAGCAAGAGGTTGTCCAGTTCAATTCTTGGCTGGGATGCCTTCTGTATAGAGTCTGCATGTCCTCCCTGCATTTGTGTGGGTTTCCTCCCATATTCCAGAGACATGCATCTGGAGCACTTCTCCCCAGATCTCCTTTGAAAATGGGGTCTGTCCCAGTTGTACTTTCCCAGTAAACAAACATTAAATAAATAAAATTAGGTCTCTCAACAATAATATATTGATCTCCTGTTCAACCCAATGCCTTCATTCAAAAAAAATCACACAAAAATCAGCAACAAACAAGGGACTGATGCAACTCAGATTATGTTACAAAACCTCTATCATGTTCTAGTCTGATGGCAGAAGAGCCCTAGAAAAATTATAGAATTACTAAAAGGGAAATGTGATCTTCCTGGAACCTCCCTACCCTCTAGCACAAATACAAACCATCAGGAATAAAGTATGTAGATTTGTATTCTTAGATGACTTCAAAGCCTATCATCGCTTGCTGCTTATGAAGTCACGAGTGCTTGTAAGTGGTTGAACAATCCAACTTTAGACCAATGACAAGTGGAGTACCATGGGGTTCAGTTCTGGGCCTCTCTTGTTTGGTATCTACTTTTCTGAAGTACAGGCTAACACAGCCAGTCTTTGGCTAATGAAGTTCGCAGATGACTGCAAACTAGGAGCCATAATTGAAACTCCTAACAATGTCTGCATCCTACAAATGGGCCTCACTGAGACAGATGCCTGGTGTCAAAGCCATGGCCTCAAGCTCAATGCCAAAAAGTGCATTGTCATCCACTTTGATAAAAAAAACTCTGTACCCATGAACTACCACATAGGTGGTAGTCTACTTAACACAAAGTGTGATAAGAGACCTTGGGACACAGGAGGACAGTAGTCTCTCCTTTGATAATCACATTGCCACAGTAGTCAGGAAATCCTTCTATGTGGCACACCTCATCACAAAAGGTTTCTCATCCAGGAAAAAAGAGGTCATTGTTCCCCTCTACTCATCACTCATTAGACCCATTATAGAGTACAACGCCCCTTTTGGTATGTACCTCACAAGACATCTACAACAACTGGAAAGGCCGCAGAAATACCTCACAAAGAGGATTACCCGTCTCAAACAGATGCGCTATGCAGACCGTCTCAAAAAAACTCTGTTGCATATCGCACACTCAGAGGCGATCTCTGCCTAACATGCAAAGCTATGTCAAACCCAAAACTGTTGGGCATGCTCCACGTAAAGAAATCCCAATCCCCTCCAGGCTACACGCTCTAGAGACCTACACATTGTCACCACAATAAACAGAATATACTGGAGGGATAGATTCCTGTCCCAGAGACTTCCCATACTCTGGAAGAAATTACCTATCTATATCAAACAAAGCTCCTCATTAGCACTCTTGATGATTGGATGGGAAATATGAAATTCACCCCGGGGATTACCTCTGTGGCTCTGCATGACAGGGGCACAGGAAAATAATTTTCTTGTGCGGCGAAAGCCAAGGTACCTTTTTGACTAGGCTTTTATAGGCCCTGGGACCAATATCTGAGCACCTACCTATGAACAATCCCTCTTCTTGCCGCTATAGTTTTAAAAGAAGTTAACAATGTCTACCAATATCTTCTGCATTATTAAGTACCCCCCATAGACACTACTTCCACAGGGGTAATAATTAGGATGCTCTCTCACAAGCCAGTCCCCCCCCCCTTCTGTACTACCCTTCAGTGAAAGGGCTTTCTCAAACATTAGTTCAACCTGTTGGAACCAACTTTTTGCTACTATTAGCAATCGGAAACCCTAGAAGGAGTCAAATCCAAACTAAAGGAGCATATTTTTGACAAACATGAATATGAATATCTTCCAGGCAATGATCAACAGAAATCCATTCATTTTTGTATTACGTGAATGGAAAACTAATTATTCTTGTGTATACTACACAGTCTTTCAAAATATTTCTAATTTCTGACCAGTTTATCAAGTGAATAATGAACTATATTAACTGCCAAATGTGTAGCAGTAGCAAGAGTGACAATGTAGTCAAATGTGTTTAGATCAAGCATGTGTATTATTTTTAACAGACTCTCCAATGAGCCTAATGCTGAGACTGAAAAGGGTCTGCAGATAAACCATTTACATGGTTAGGCAGCAAGGACACAAAAAAACAATTAAATAAATATATACATATGTATATAAATAAATATATACATATGTATATAAATAAATATATACATATGTATATAAATAAATATATACATATGTATATAAATAAATATATACATATGTATATAAATAAATATATACATATGTATATAAATAAATATATACATATGTGTATAAATAAATATATACATATGTGTATAAATAAATATATACATGTGTATAAATAAATATATACATATGTGTATAAATAAATATATACATATGTGTATATAAATAAATATATACATATGCGTATAAATAAATATATACATATGCGTATAAATAAATATATACATATGCGTATAAATAAATATATACATATGCGTATAAATAAATATATACATATGCATATAAATAAATATATACATATGCATATAAATAAATATATACATATGCATATAAATATATACATATGCATATAAATAAATATATACATATGCATATAAATAAATATATACATATGCATATAAATAAATATATACATATGTATATAAATAAATATATACATATGCATATAAATAAATATATACATATGTGTATAAATAAATATATACATATGTGTATAAATAAATATATACATATGTGTATAAATAAATATATACATATGTATATAAATATATACATATGTATATAAATAAATATATACATATGTATATAAATAAATATATACATATGTATATAAATAAATATATACATATGTATATAAATAAATCTTTCTGCTCATGAACTCACTTTGTTCCAACATACTGCCTGTGAGTGTCTTTCCAGTAGAGACCATGGTCATACCAAGCAAACCAACATCATTGGGAGGTTAACATGCTTACTTTTGTTTAACTTACCCTCACAGTCCTGCTGAACATGGCAGACATTAACATCAGTGAGCTTTTGTCCATGGACAGACTCCCAGTGTGAACCCAAGTTTGCACAGTGAAAACCCTCTGGCCTTCACTGTGGGCTGTAATATAAGCAAACATTCAATTGCCTCTATCCAGAATAGGAAATACAGCAAAATGAAGCTTAAGACCACCTCCAAGCTGACACTTGAGAGTTGGTGTGCAAGACTGCAGGTGTTCACTACTAAGGAAAAGTGCAAATGGAGGTATGGAGCACTAACAGACTGAATAAAGATGGTGCAAGTAGGTGTAATTGAACTGTTATGCAAACCCAAGAGAAATGCAGACAGACATTCTTACACTGTCCATGCATGTCACTAGAGCAGGATGTTGAGGTAAGAAGAGATGACTACCAACATCAACAATTAGCTCGGTAAATTGTATCCTAAAGGGGACTACAGTATGTGTCAGTATGGGATGAACTGCTGTACTGCCCGACTTTTTTGCACCTTTCATTCAAAGGGTTGTACATATTGGCTAAACCCTTTGCTGCCCCTGTAGTGCTGTTTATAAGCAGCGTACAGCTAATGTATCTTCCAACCTAAAAAAAAATAAGATACAGAGATGAAGAAAGCACCAAACAATATAAATGTGGTACTTGGCAAAGCTAAAAGTCTAAATAAACTGTCTGATCCTGAAGTTTTATGCATTTCAAGCATATTCATATGTGTAAATATTACTGAAACACAGTTTAAAAGAACAGAGAGCACCTCATGTATACCAGTATTTTGCACTTGCCATGTCTTTAGACCCAATGGGAACTGTAGTGGGGGGTCTCCATATCTGTAGACCAGATTACCTCAAGGCAGATTCTCAGAGACCCATGAGCTGAACTTACTGAGATTCAAGTCATCCAAAATAAAATCAGCTATCAGATCATAGCATTATACAGGACCCCCATCAACAATCCCGCCACCCAAACCACATCCATTTCTTAAACACACTGGATAACCTTTGCATACAGAAAAACTCCATCTTCCCAGGAGACTAACTACCCATCAATAAACAGGGAGACCTAAACCTTAAATGCTGGCTATACCCAAAAATTCTGTTCAACTATTCCCTGAATCAGATAGTCAAAGAACCTCCTGGAGGTGAAAATGTTCTTGACCTGGTCAGTACAAATGGGTCAGCAATATATACTATTCCAGAAATATACCCTTCCCAAGTTAAGGCTAACAACAAATTGGTAACATTCTCTTTCAAAATCTCTAAACCAGTGGTGGTAATTTTTTTAATATTCAAAAACTTCAGCAGTAGAAATGTCCTACAATTCAGTGATGAAGTCTTTAAATTTAAACATAACTGTAACCCCTGAAGTGTTGACACAGCTAGTAGTTATATAAATACATTTCATGTTCACCTAGAAAACTGAATAAACTTGTCAGTCCTTACCAAAACAAAACAAAAAGGAAAATAAAACAACCAGTTGCACATAAGTAAATACAATAATAGAAAAAAAGCTCATTAGAATAAATAGTAATAGTAAAGATCCACAAATCAATAGTAACATCAAAAAGTTATCAAAGGTGCTGAAAAACATCGTTAGGGAGACCAAGGCTTCTCATGAATATAGGCTAGAACTGACAACTGAAGAGATAATTACAAGCCCTTTACCTACATCAGAAAGTTATAAAATAGCACCTAATATTACTCTGAACTCTGTCAAAATGTCACTGCCTGCTCTGATCCAGTGGATATTGTAAATGTACTGGCAACCAAATTCAAGGGTAACGTCACCCCAATGACATCTATACCAAACATGCATATACCCTAAGGACTTAAAACCCATTTATCTTCACAAAACAAAGCCTGTTCAAAGTACTTTTCAAAACATGAAAATACATCCTCTGTGGAGCTTTATAACAAACCAGGCTGCCTGTTGAATAGCACTAAATATGTGGTGGTGGATTTGATCCTCAAACCATTCAATCTGAGCTAATCCACTGATTATGTCCTTTTCATTTGGTAAACAGCAGTTGTGAATCCTCTTCACAAGGGTGGCCCCAACACAGACTTTAGGAATTTCAGATGCATCAGCCTGATGAACCTCATCTGCAAGGCCACAGAACTGGTTATAAATGTCCATACAACATACCTTGACTTTGCCAAAGCATATGGTACTAGTATGCCATATGGCAAAATTATCAAAAAGCTGAATGCACTCCAAACTGATTGCTATGTAGATACAAAGGTAGAAAACTTGATGAAGGCAGGTGTGTCCTAACAAAGCATGAAAGTAGTCATTGGGGTATCACAGGGACCTGTGCTGGGATCTTTGTTATGCAGCATATACATCTCTGATCCCCAAATCACAAATCAGGAACTATAGTTAACCACGTTCGCCAATGATTGTAAACAGCGTGTTATACTATAAACCCTTTTGAAAAGTTGAAACTACAGAGTAAATTTATACATGATATCTGATGCACCGAAAATGTGCTAAAACAAAATGTTAAAAAATAAAAATGTTGCATTTGACAAACAAAACTTTGACCCAGCTTATGCAATAGAAAATACCACACCCTAAAATGAAGATATTGTGAGAGACCTTGGAATGTGGGTAAACACCCCTCCTTCACCATCATTTTGTAGCAGTGGTCAAGAGATTCTTCTGTCTGCCATAGCTCATTGCAGATATCCCCCAGGTCCAAAAGGAGGACTGAATACATGACAAGACTAAATCATCCTCCACAAGGAAGAGTAAACCTGTGTGGAGGACATCTGCAAACATTAAACTCTATAACAAAAGAAAAAATTGCTGTCCAGGACCAAGAAGGAGCAGGTGCCCAATCGGAAGCACTCTCTAACTAGTAAAATCCTCCAAAGCAAATGAGTCCAAATTGGCCACATCTACTAGAAGCAATCATAAGGCCTTCTTCACATACGTTTGTAATCTCAAAGGTAGCACCCAGATCTGTTCAGAACTGGTGGTCAAGTACACCACATATACAAATTCTGTAGATACAGCAAATTTGCTGGCTGACATTCAGTGAACATTTAACCCCTCAGTCCCTCCCATCAGGACATTCCCAGTACCTGCCCCCTTCCCCTATATCTAGGGATCAGGTCCATCACTGATCTCTCAAAGGCAAAAAATACAGCCTCCATAAGATCCAAACAACATCCCAGGCTGCATGCTACATGAACTCAGGCAAGGACTTGCAGCACCATTAGATGTCCTATTCAACCAAAGCCCGAGTACCGGCTTTGTTCAAGCTGAGTGGAGGACAGTTGCGGTCATCCCTTTACACAAAGGTGGAGCATCCACGGATCTGGGTAATTATAGACCCATCAGCCTAACTAGCCTGATCTGCAAGGCCATGGAATGGATTATCAAGGACCTCACTAACAAGGACAATGGCAACCTCCAAACACTCGATCTCACACAGTTTGGCTTCTTCAATGGGAGGTTGTCTCTGTTAAATTTGGCAGACTTTTTTGAGATGGTCACTAAAGCCATGGATGAGTGTAAGACTATACAGACTGCCTACCTTGACCTGGCTAAAGCCTTCAACACTATTCCCCACTCAGGCATAATAAACTTGGTCAACTATGCATCAATCCATGTGTTACCAGATGGGTAGCTAATTGGTTCACTGATAGCAGTCGAAATAGGGGAAGCCACCTTAAACAGTAGACCCGTATCAAGAGGCGTACCCCAGGGTTCAGCCTTGGGTCCTCTGTTACTTGGGATATACTTTTCTGAGGTGCAGGCAAAAATCAGTGGGCTATGGCTGACTGCAAATTGGGCACGGTCATAAACTACCCTAATTACATGGACATCCTCCAAGAGGGTCTCACCCAAACAAATGACTGGTGCCAGAAATATGGCCTCAAGCTGAATACAAAAAAATGCATCATCATCATTCCCTTTGGGGATACTGATGTTCCCACAAATTATCACATTAATAACAATGTCCTAAGCATACAGTCAGACATGAGGGATTTGGGCACCCATATTGACAGCAACCTGACTTTTGACCACCATGTTACTTCCATTGTATGGAAAGCTTTCTCCATGGCCCACCTCATAAGTAAGGGCATCTCATTCAGGGACAAGGAGGTCATAACATCCTTTTATTCTTCCCTTATAAGGCCCATTATTGAGTATAACACCCCATGCGGCATGTACCTCGCAAAGCACATGCAGCAGCTGGAGAGACCACAGAGGTTCCTCATCAGGAGAATCCAGGGCCTCAAAAATCTTCCAAACACAGACAGGCTAAAAGCCCTATGCCTCTACTCTGTTTCATACAGACTCCTCAGAGGTGACCTCTGTCTGGCATACAAGGCGATCTCGGACCCTGCCTTGATGGGACTGCTGCATATCCACAAGTCAAGCTCGAGTAACCCACACACATATCCTCAACCTCGTCTGTGACATCAATAGGACTTGTTGGCGGGACAGATTTGTGTCCCAGAAACTCCATCTGTGGAATAGACTCCCTCTCCATGTCAAGCAGAGTACCTCTTTAGCCCTTTTTAAGCACAACCTGGATACCTAGATGTGAAATAGAAAATACATCCCAGGGATTCCACCCGTGTCCCTGTTGGAGAGGGCCATCGTGTGCTGATTTGTTTATACATGGGGTAAACTCTTGGCTAGGCTTATAAGAGCCTCAGGGCCAATAGCCTATTAACTTCTTATCACCCTATGACCCCTCTATATTCTGTACTTATAAAGCCCACCAATGACTATAAAGCACCTTTGGGATGTATCTTGATAAACATATTAAGCAGTTAAAGAGAACTCAAAATTTCTGAACAGAAAAGATTGTGGGGTTAAAAGTCTGATCTGCCATAGGATCACAGGACAACAGGAACGTACTAGGCTAATGGCCCTAGGGCCCTTACAAGCCTAGCCAAGTTCTACCCTTATTTCCATGATCAGCACCTATTGCCCCTGTCCAAGAGGAACACAGTTGGAACCCCCAGGGTAAATTTATAGTTACCATCCAACTGTCTAGACTGCATTTGAAGAGGACCAATGCATGGAGTTTAAGACCATGAGTTTGGCAGCAATCACTGGTTTGTGTAACGCTCTCTTCTAGGATGTTGACATAATTTGCAGATTCTATGACCTCTCTCAATTTGCAGGCATCACCAAACTTTGTCAGCCATAGACCTTTAGTTTTTGCTTGTACTTCGGAGAAATAGATTCCAAACATTAGAGATACCAGGACTGATCCCTTTGGAACCCCACTGGTTACAGGTATGCTTTTGGAGTTGGATTCCTCTATTTTGACTAAGTTTGTTCTAGCAGTGAGCCAGTTAGTGACCCATTTAATGATATAAGGGCTGATACCTAGTTGGGTGAGTTTGTCAATGATGCCTGAGTGGAGGATATTGTCAAAATCCTTGGCTAAGTCTGGGTAGGCTGTATGCACAGATTTTGCCTCATCCAGAGCCTTGGTGACTATCCACCAGGTTTAATAGGCATGATCTCCCTTTGACAAATCCAAACTGAGTAAGGTCATGTGTTTGGAGATTACCTATATCTTTGTTGATAAGGTCCATGATGATTCATTCCATGGCACTGCAGATAAGGCTAGTCAGGCTAATATATCTATAGTTCCCAGGGTCAGTGGAAACACCACCTTTGTGTAAGGGAATAACAGTGGCCATTTTCCATTCAGCTGGGATGAAGCCGGTACTTAGACTATGACTGAAAAGCCTACCCAATGGTGTTGCTAATTCTTGTTAGAACCCATGTTGGATGCAGCCTGTGATGTTATCAGGTCTCATAGATGCTGTGTTTTTGATCTTAGGGTATTTATAACCTGGTCTTTAAAGATACAAGGCAGGGGCCAGGTGGTAGGGATGCCATGGAGTATGTGTAGTGGGAACAGTGAAGTGAAGTTTTCATAGAACCTGTCAGCCAACAGGTCAACTATGCCCACAGGCTCAGTATACGTGGTATCATTAACTAACCAGATCAGCACAGATCAGGGCCTTTCTTTTTAGGTTACAGATATAACTAAAGAATGCCTTATGGTTGGCCTTACTTGAGGAAGCTAATTCGGATTCATAGTTTGCTTTGCATGACTTCACAAGAGGTCTTAGAGGCTGGAGGCCATGTCCCTGCATTCACTGTCCTAAAGACTTGTTTTCAAGGACATCAGGGATCTAGCAGTCCACACACACTTATTTCTATACAAATCAAACACCTATGTCAGGACTAGAACCAGAGAAGTGGACACAGTACAGCACACAAACCCTATGGTCAGATTTGTCATGTGTTGACTATCCCTTTCTGGACTAAACATCCTTTCCAGATGAAGCAATGTGATACACTATCTTCCTTAAAGAAGAAATTAGACAGTTGAATGGGTATTCATACATTCACCCCCAGTATGACTGGCCTATTTTCTCCTTAAAAAAGGTGGTAAGGAGTTAAGTTCCAAGGGTGATGGTCACATGACCAAGATGCATCATACATTCTATGATTCTAAAACTCATATGGGATTGGGATCACATTTAGAAACAGACAATCTCTCTCTCTCTGAGTCATAAAAAAAGAGAGAGAAATTAACAGAGCAAAAACATAACAGTAGACTGACGTAGAGTGACATAGATTAACATGGAAACTGTTTTTTTGCAATGGTTAGGAATACTCCAGCATATTTCTGTTGTCCTATCCCAGGCACACAGCCTGGGGGGACAAAAAATATTTGATTTTTCACATATCATGCCAGAAGTGGTATAATGTGTGTGTACATAAAATAATGATCAAAGGAATATGATCAACTTTAAGTTGAGTGGTTCAGAAAACAGGTTGCAAAAAGGAACGCAATAACTACTGAGATTGTGATAGCAGAACATCTAGTTGTAAGACAGTAAAGCAGCTTTAAAATGAAAGAATAAATGACAATGGATCTACTGGATTAACACAGTCATGGAAATGATAATGTCATTACACTGCATAATTATGCGGAGTATACAGTTTGCCAGTTGAGTAAGTACAGTGTTCCTTCAGCGTTACACAGACCTCTTTCAATGCAGCCACTTGTATGAATTCATATTCCTCCCACACACACACTTTGCTCTCTCTCTTTGCTATGTACTTATTTCTCTGCGTTTCCCTTTTCTGCCTGCAACACATCAACAAACACCACTGGGGAATGATATTGGTTCCTACAGCTTGCTTCTGTATGTCTCCTGTGTAATCTCTCTGGGGTGTTTCATAGCTTTCTTTACAGTTCTTCTAACTATTAAAAAAGCTACAGACAGAGCTGCATTACCTTAGCTATAGCCTTTTTCTACGACTAATTTGTGTATTGCACTGGCTTTTCTCCCTTTGGCGGTGTTATGTTTGGTTTTCTGCATATGCTGGGGAAATGTATCTAAATCTAAGCTGCTGTGCTACCTTTAACGTATGGCGTGTCTCGCTTTTCAAGAGTCACCATATTTTCTACAGCACACTGAGAAACATCAAAACCATAGTTCTAGATTAAAGCTGTATAAAGTTAGTAAAATGAATGTAAAGGCATTCTCTTTATTTAACAGATATGGTGATACGACAGAGGAAGGTTATTTGCAAGAATCATTCCTCTTTTTAGTGCAGCAGTGGATATTTTTACCTACTGCATCCTCCTGATCTTTTATGAAATCTTTATAACACAATCATTCCATGATGTTATAAATCAACATCTGTTGCATATGTGATACACTGATTTTGAGGAAGAACATAACGAAGTAGAATCGGACAGTTAAAGCAGTCAAAGTAGCAGCCATCAGTAATGAAAACAGGAAGAAACATTATATATATTATACAGGAATTCAGCAGGAGGAAATACAGAGGAATGCACCCGTCACTGTCTGCCCCATGATCATCAGTCAGGGCTGAATAGCACCACCACCAAACCATGTTAAATGCATCAATTATTCCCAATTCAATGGACTGAATATTCCTTCTTTTTATAGGTCTTCTTTTTCTGTAGGTAATTTGTATGCCTAAAAAGAAATATTTTACACTGTTGTTTGAACAGTAGTTTTGTGCCTTTAAACAAAATGGCTCGATACATGTGCCAACGGCATATCATAATCTAATAACATTATACTTAAAAGGTGGTAGCATGTAATAGAGTGATAAAGGCCTGCCAGAAACTCGGGCAACATGGGATCAATTAGCGACCTAGTCATCTAACAAAGCTGACTGGGAGTATTACTGTGTCCGTCTTTGGGAAAGGGAACATGCTTGGCAGGCCAGTATGTCCTCCAGGGCTGTATTTTCAGCTTACCCTACACTCTTGTATACAAAATGTCCTTTAGCGCTGCAGTTAGCTACAACTAAACTCCCATCTTTCATTCCCAAACCACCAGAGATGGACTCAAAAGGATGCAATTCCAGCAATTGGAGATTGTCCAGTCCATGTCTATCTAGTGGGTACATGAAAGGAGTTTGGAGCTATGGAAAAAAGAGATAAAAAAGTAGATGGCCTAGCTGAAAAAAATATTACTATATTTGGATTTCAAATATCTATTTTATAAACATTGCATTCAATTCATCTAATGATGGCTTTACTTGCCTCTGCTCTTGATTTCTATTAGGATTTTGCATCGCTTACTACATCTTACTTAAAACATCCACTGTCAATACATAATATGATCGTTATTTTCATCACAGCCTATGTTAACTGTTTTGAAAATAATTTAGTAAAGAAAATGATTTTGTTCATCGGTGTTCAGTGTTTGTTTCCTCAAAGCTTAATCAATGCACTTAAAACTGATTTATTGAAGAAAGATATCCATAAACTGTCAAACTGCATTCACTTATGTTATGCTGATAGTAGCATAACCCAAACTATTTATCATCAAATAGGACTAGACCTTGTGAAGAAGCCAACTGCAATGTATTTAGCACATGGCATTTGATATAAAACTAGCATGGAATTTATTTAATGTAACCATAAATACATTCAATGTATTTTAATGCCAGCATCTCATATATACTTTTCTTAATGCAATGTTCATTATAATTATCTATTTTTGCCCAACAGCCATTCTTATGACCCATTCATTCCCAAAGAGATGAGATTCCTATTGTCCAGTCATTACTCCTGGGTTAGAGTCAAGCAAGCCAGGAATTGGAGCTGTCAGTCACCCACACACAGGAAATCATTGCCTCCCACATACAACTCCCTCCCAGTTCATGGTAGTGGTTTTCATAGCAACAACTCAAAGAAGATACATGCAAACTATTGTCCATGCCAAGCATTACCAAGGCAGCAAATTAAAACGTACCACGTTTGACACCAGGTTTGTTAAAGTTGGTGATGCAGCTTCACTTGTGTAAGTGTTGCTAAAGCTGTGACCCATGTCACGGATCTTACCCGAGGATTGGGCAAGCTGGGTGTTGACCTCTCACAGCTGTCTCCCACACCTAGCTCCTCCTGCATGATGACCCACACCACTAATCAGACAGAGATCATCTGTGTTATTGCCAGGGCTTTATCCCTTTGTCCTACGGGGGATGGGCAAGCATTAAGAAGTTTACAAGTCAGGCACAGTTGCCACATTTGCATTCATGAAAGATTAGATCTTAATAAACACCTCCTTTAATATAGTTATTTACTGACAAGGCAAATGGTTAAAGAATATTTGGTGTGATTGCTTGTTGCAAGTAGTAAAATCACCATCAACTCTATTTGATTTCAAATGCCTATATGGGAACAAAAAATATGGTTTAAATGTATGTAGTCTAAGGGTACAGAGTACTATAAGCTAGGAAAATACAGTTCAGCAATGAATTTATATACCACTTCTATTAGAAGAAAGGACGTACTCTGTAAACATTTAGTACAAGTCATACAATTTAAGTTGGTAGGCAGCTTGTGTGCTGCTGCTAAATTCATATTAAATGTAATTCCCCTTCAAGATGAACTTGCACATAGCTGTTGCATTAAGTGGAAGACACAATGAAAATTACACCTGATGGGTTTTTGCCTTAATAGCATCTTTTCTTTGCAGTTATGATTTTCTATTTATCTAATGATGATAAATGTTTTCTAGAAGATGTCTTAATGCAGTCAGACATTTGGGTATTACATAGAGGTTATTACATAGACTTGGCGCCATAGGGAAAAAGACTAGATTAAAAAAAAAAAAGAAAAGCCACTCAAGGTGTCTCATGGAATATACCTGTGAGGGAAATGCTTCTTTTAGTTTGAAATAAAGACCACACAGAAAAGACGATGATGTCCTGCTATGTAAAGACAAGAAACTGACTATAAAAGCATATAATACACCAAAAAACACTTGCCTGAATGGTCACAGAGGTTTTAAATTCTTCTCATCAAAGCCCTTTGTTTTATACTGAAACAAAAATATAAGGCCTGCGGAGTGAAACCGCATGCCACACAGACTGAACCGTAACACAGCTATTACAATACAATACTTTCATCCTTGTCATAATCATGAGACGCTTTTTTCATGACTAGATTATTGATCAAACTAGGTAGCCAGCAAGATTAGCTGGAGATAAACTTCACATCCCTTTCAAATCAATAAGTGACAATGTGTGGGTCAGGAACCACTCATCACAATCTCACCACATGCTGTGCAGCAAAAGTCAAAGCAATGTCTCACTCAGTAAACCATATCATCAATAAACTGCCTCTAAATTTAGCTTCTACCCTTATTGTAATTTGACTTTTAAATCTCTGTCTTTTCACAGTTGGATTATTTTTTTTTTTGTATAGACTTTAGGATAAAATGTTGCTAGAATTTGTATATCAAGTCATTAAAATATAAGAAACACTAATATAAGAATAACTGCAATAAGAATTACCTTTCTAGCTTTTCTGCTCAAATTATAAACGATGATTCAGTTCAGTTAAATTTAGTTTAAAGTCAGAGTTTGTGTTGGTGACAAAATATACACTTACACATGTAACATACATTAATTTTACAAAAAGATGAAGAAAAAAAAATAAAGACACTTTAAAAAAAAGTGTGAGTTTAAATTAGTAAAGATGTGCAACACAGGATTAAAGTGACATTATTATACCTACCTATTCTGCATTTCAAAACAAATATTTTCAATCAGACAAAAAGCTGGGATTCAAACCTGATACAAATACAGACTATACTTTAAACTAAATGCATTTGTTATTAATTTGAGCATCTTTATTGACAAAGGAAACCTGGAAACTTAAAATGATGTAATTTTAAAAGATATATTCATGGAAGACAAAAATGGTGATTCCTAGACTATCCTTCTCCCATTATTAATGGTCTATGATGCGTTTTATATCTAGCATCAGGCACATTTGGCACCATCATTTGATTAAGTCAGATTTATCAAATGAACTCGTACAATAAAATAAAGTACTGTCGGAGTATTGACTGTAAGAAATAAAGGAATACAGTGAGTGTAGGTACGCATAGAACAGAAGCAAAAAGATTGAACAGGTGCCGGCAAGGCACCTTTTTATGGGAAATAGTACCCCTTTTCATATTATACATGTGTATGTGTAAACACACACACACATACATGCATATAGATATATAGCTGTTGATAGATATAGGTCTGCCTGTTATCGCCAAAACTCTACTTCATCGAACTTTAGAAACATGGGAAGACTTTGCCAAAAACGGACTTTATCGAACCTTCACATCGCAGGATTTGTACTTGAGGAAAGGAGACACTCTGCCACCATTGAAAAACAAGCACACGGAAGCATACCACATATCAAATCCACTGAAGTGGGGGGCTTTGCCCCCTACTTGTTCCCTCCAACCCCATAACTAAATATACCAACTCTGAGATTGTACTATAGTGGGGAACAGGGCAAATTTCCTCATTGTGGCCAAGTGCCCCTTACCCAGAGTAAAAATCCAGTAACGCGAAGTTTGATAAAGTCTGTTTTCAGCAAAGTCGTCCCATGTTTCTGAAGTTCAATGAAGTGGAATTTCAGCAATAACAGGTAGACCCACACACACAAATATATAAGTGTGTGCGTGTGTGCGTAACATATATATATATATAGAGAGAGAGGGGATAATGCAAAGGATGACAGTAAAAGGGGAAAATGGGGGAAATGTGCAGATAGGTAACTGTGGGAGCATGCAGATGAACACAAAATAAAGGTAGATGCGCACAATTACCAGGACCGGAGACTGGCTAGACAGAGAAAATGGAGAGTGGACAAATGGTGCAGGGGATGAATACACCATGAATGGATTATACCACCACAGAAAGGGGATCCACCTAGACTCTCCAAGATGTAAAAGGGGCAATGCTAAAGAATGTTCAAATGAATAAAATTATAGATGAACGGTATTTGAGTCACACATGCTAGGAAGGTAATATTCAAGATCATGCAAGCAAGACTCCAGCAATATGTGGATAGAGCACTGCCAGATGTACAAGCTGATTTTAAAAAAGGCAGAAGCACCAGAGATCAAACAACTAGCATCTGAAGGATATGAAGAAAGCAAAGGAGCTCCAGAAACACATTAACTTCTGCTTTACTGACTACTGTACAGCCTCTGTTTCTGGCAATCAAACTACGACCAGTTCTTAGACAAATGGGGATATCGGGTCATCTTATCTGCCTGGCAAACAATTTATATGCAGAACGTAAAACCATACTTGGGAGCAAACATAGGAGTGAACTAGTTCAACATGGACAAATGAATGCTACAAGGCCACATGTGGATGCCTTACTTATTCAATATAAATGTCATATCATATCAAATGCTGGATTAGATAAACCAGATGAGAATAAAAATTACTGAGGAAACTATTAATAACCTCAGACATACAAACAATACTGTTCTGATTTATGAACGTGAAGGAGAGATTAGCACCCTGCTGACAGAGGATAACATATAAAGTGAAAACACTGTGGGTTTTTTTTGCTCTACTCTGCAGCAAAAGCACTAAAATTGTGTCATTGAGCTCTACAAGTTCTTTGCAGAAAGATGGGGTGAAAGCAGGGATAATGACATATTTCATTTTCCTAGACTCAAAGAAGTCTGCAAAAGCTGATTGCAGACGCTTGATTATTGGAAAGAAAACATTTTACACAATGACATTCCATTGCCAATGAAGATCCAGATAGTGAAAGCTATGTTTGTCTTGGTAATAACATGTCTTTGAGATTTCGACTACAAGTGTACTTGCTACACAATCTATGCTTTTGAACTGTGGTACTGGAGAAAAACTTTTTGAGAATTTTGTAGCATGTAGGAAGATAAATCTAGGCTGTTCACCACTATGCCTGATAGTAAAATCTATTCTCTTAAGACTTTGGCCATATAATGTAAAGGCAGGATTAACTAAAAAGGCTCTGCTGTTTGTAAAGAGTAAACGTAAAAAGAAGAAAGGGTGCAGCTGAAGCCAAGATGACCAGACATTATGAAAATAGAAAGTATTATGAGATTAGCATTACGAAATTAATGAATATGAACCTGCAACAACTTAAAGCAGCAGCTCTTGATTGACAGGCTGTTTATGTTAAAGTTGTTAAGGTCCTGTTGATTTGGATTTGACTAAATGACTAGACCACAGCAGCTGTACCTACATGAAGATAAGATGGGGAAGAAGTAGCATTCTGACTGCCGACAAGTCAACAACAATGTCATCTGGATCAAGAAGATGGCTGATGAATGCTAGTGTTAGGGCTTCAGTCTGATTTATGCCAGATAATATTAGCCTGTTGGTCAAAGGCATTTGCAGTGGACACTAGAAAAGATGTCATGGGGGGCTACCTGTTGGGCCATCACATTGTCAAATGTCTCCCTTACCTCCTGCCACTCTGAGAATGGGGACATACAATGTTACTGAGCCAGGCTACCCACCTGGGACACATCAATACTCCCATCTCCCCGTAATGAAGCATGCCCAAACCCTTACAAATGCAGCCATATGGATGGGGCTGTCTAAGGCTGATATGCCTGCAATGACTTGGTTTCATGACCTACCGGGGGATACACAAAGGGAGAGGGCAACATTACTGCAATGTCCAATAAACACAAGGAATATAGTCCAATGTAGGAGGCAAGTGCTATACTGACCACCTTGCGTCACAAGTCTCTCCTGCCTGTGGCAGGAAACATGATTCACCTCCCATGCAGACTGTGCTCAAAGACACAAGGGACAAAAGAGCCTCTTCACTCAGTTGCAGGGTAGATACCAAATGGAAACATGGCTGCATCTAAACTATGCTACAGACTCAAATGTGCATGCAAAACAGCAGATGAATAGCAATGGGCCACAGGTTCAATAAACTAAGTTAAACTCCTATATGTAAAATACAGCAGAAGCTTCAAATGGTTCACAAAGCCTCACAACTGAACAGCTACGCAGTAAACAAAAATATGAAGCAGTGCAAATACAGAGTGACAAACAAAACGAGCAGCAAGTAAACAGTCTTCCACAAGATCTCACCTGGTATGTCCTGGTACTTGTCAGATGGGATAGCCTTTAAGTATAGAGATTTAAATAACAAAAATAAATTCAACATTACAACTAGAAACACAGCAACTACTGCAAATGCTTTCTATACCATAAGGCATTCCTGTTTTGTCTCTGATTCTCACTGGTAGAATCATTCTCTGTGGCCATAATACACATCATCATGCATTCCTAGGAATTCCAATAATATCACTAAGCAGTTCAGCTAAGGCATACCGTGCATGTGCCTTACTAAATTGTCAGAGTCCCAGCAGCTGCACTCTGAACAAGCTTTGCAACGGGTAGTGCTTAATTGTGCTACCCTTAGTGAATAATAATAATAATAATAATAATAATAATAATAATAATAATAATAACAAGAATCCTATTTGTTAATCAGGTATGCCTATTGGACTCACCATCCCTTCACAGGAGTGACCTCGGAGCAATGTCTAAGTTACTTTCTCGAGGCCACCCAGTAGGCAACGAAGGGTTGAGGGAATCAAACCCTGTACTACAGGAACTACAGCTCAAGCTTTATCTATGTGCCAACTGCCAGGTTGCTGCTAAGCACTCTCAGAGGGGCAATAGTTTCAAGAGCCATTATCATAAATCTGTTGTGAAACAAGATGGTGGGCTGAAATTCATGCTGGAAATATGAATTCTGAAACACAAGTGGCAAAACCTTGTGTAGCCATGAAGTATGTACTAAAAAGTGAACCAAAAAGCAAGTAAAACCAGGTACTCCAGCAAAAAAAGCAGGTGAGACACACTAATCCACCAACAAACAGAAATTTAATGTCAGACCACAAAATAATGATAAGCGTTTTTGTCTCTGTTCATTCAGAGACGTCATCAGATAAATACAACACAAGCACCATCCTTAAAAACATTTTAAAAATGACACACACGCCTAACTCAACCAATCACAAACAAAATACCCAATCTAATTTTAGGGGTGTGTGCAATTTTTTAAATGTTTTTAAGGATGGTTCTGGAGTTATTGTATTTATCTGATGAAGTCTCTGAATGAGCAGAGACGAAAGCGCTTAGCCATGAAGTATGATGGACATACACAGGCAGATAAAATGAAGGATGTATCAGTGGTGTTTTATGAACTAGACATGTTCTTTATGCTATTCATGATCTTTTTCAAACCACACAGATTCACAGACATAAGTTGAACACAGCCTTATCTGAATACAAACCATGCAAACTGATTTTTCCCTGGAGTCTGTGCTGTGTGTGTTCCACCATCTTAAATGCCAAACCACGCACTGAAAAAAGTACAGCAGGAACAGTATCTATGAAGCATTCTGCAGGAACTGTCTGACAGCACTGAACTTCATCATTCAGAGGATACAGTCCTGAAGAGATGGACAATACTCTGCAGTACTGGGTTATGAGATATATCTTTGGTGTGATCTGCATCAGCTTTGAACTAAGTAGAAGCAAGTGTGTTAATATTACCTTTTAGAGTTCCTACAATTTTAAAAACATCTTTCAAAACAAAATCTGTCAAACAATTTTAGTGTGTTCCAAAGTCACATTGCAATTTCTGCATGAATACCATTAGCCATAAAAGTTAACACAAACATTAGATATTAATAATATCAAACCATAATGGATTCCTCAATATCATACATCTTGCTAACTGTACCTACATTTACTCACCTTGTATAAAAGTCAAATTAAACTGACAGATTAACAATGGCATTAAGATCATCTACTTTCCCCAATCCCCACATTCCCTATATCACTGAGCATATTCCTACTGTCCCATCTTCTCTTCATCCAGATATGGTTTCCTAACCTTTTCCCAACTCTTCATTATTCTATCCTTTTGCTTCCTATCAGTATATTCTGTCAGTACTCCTCAAAACATGTGCTCTTCCTTCCTTTCTAGTCTCTGTAGGTGTCCCCAAGGGTCCAGTCATGGACCCTTGCTATTTAACCTATGCATAAGTAAGCTTTACACTGTCACATCTACATCTCCCATGTTTCAGCATGTAGATTTTGATACAATCACTGGCTCAGCCCCCCTCCTCGAGACAGATGCAGACCATTATGCAGGATTCCTTCTCAGCAGAAGAACAGTGTTTAGATACTGCTCACCTTAATTTCCCCGTCAAGGATTTTTTTTTTTCTTGGAGACCACATCTAGAATTTACCAGTGTTTTCTGTGGAAAAAGATTGGGGTTTAGCAGTCTCTCTGAAAATACTACAAGTTGTTACAAGTGGAATTCTCAGAATTTCCGTCCATCCCACAGTGCTGTCTGCATTAGAGGATGAGTTTGCCACAGCCATAATAACCAGCCTGCCGCACCTAACAAAACAAACAGTATGCACCAAGCTCCTCATTCTTTCAAATTTCTATACAGTTATCCTGGACTAGACTTGGCACCTATAGCTTTAGTTAGCCCAGCTGCTGCCAAACAATTTGTTAACCGTAATCCTCCTTCTGACAAAGATGGTAAAACAATTGATAGATTTGGGGAAGACTTCATGCTTCTGCAACTTTAATTTTCGTAATTCAATACTGTCAAGCAGGTATATTAAAGTATGAGCAATGACTTACCTGAAGTTCATTCCTGCGAGGAAATAATCTGGTTTGCATAGTTTAGTTTCTTCTATTTCTCAGGTCACACCTCATTGCTTGAATGTGTTCATGAGAGTGTAAATAGTGGTTCCAAGGCTGTTGCCACTAGTACTGTGTTGAGGAGGTTTGCCTTGCTGCATTCTCAGAACCACCCAGATGATATCAAAAATGATATTTTTAATTATGGACAGAGATTAAGTTTTTAGACCCTCTGCTGCAGAAGTTATCAAAAAGTGTGATGAGCGGGGTAAGCTGATTTGGGGGCTGCTCATTTTTTTCCAGCTCATCACATTCAGCCAGGGTGGGGGGTTAGACAGCTTGGGTCTGGCACATTAGGAAACTCAAAACAATGAACAGAGCCTTAGGCTATCACCTGTAATATTACATGGCTCATTGTCATGTTAGATGACCTGGAGCCTTTTACTTCCTCCATGTCTATGGGTACACAGCAGGAGCAAGTTCTGTTGGTAATTCAAACAATGGCAAGAGCTCATGGCCATCCAGTCACTACTCACCGACTTACTTTGCTTTACCCAGAAACACTCAGCAGTCACATTATGGATCAATAGTCAATAGCTACTTGCCAATAATCAAACTTTGGATGAGAAGGAATTTACAAATTAAAACAAAGATTGCTTTTGTGGCTAAAGAGGTCATTCTTCCTGTGATGTGGATATCCCACCACTGACAACCAATATGTGATGATCCTCCCTCTCTGGGCCAGTAATCAAGGAGCCTCAATCATCACCACTGGCACCAGTGGGGGACATTCACTGGGAGGATAAAAGGTACACACCGTATTTTCAGACACAGCTTTCTGCATCAAGTGCAATTTTCCTTAAGAGCACACAGACTACAGTCAGTCCAGGGCTGGTTCCTCTCTCTTTCTCTACATCCCCAATAAGACTCCCTACTGGCACAGCTATAGAGTTGAGTCCTTAGCCAGAGTTCAAAGCCAAGTCCTAACATACTCTATCTGTTCAACCAGTGCTTCATGTCCCTGCCAGAGTAGTTAATACACACACTGGAATTTGATTTACACACACACCTGGGAAAGGCTGGCACTGGTTTGCTAGCTATTCCCCCTTTTCCACCAGACTATAAGGTTATCATTGCCACCAGAACCCCTTACTGGCTACTTTAAGGCCATTAACAAAGGGTGTCTATATTTTACTGTGTGAAATTAATATTAATACAAATGGTAGTTTGACCAAGAGCAAGGCTATTAGGAGTGGCCCACACTGTCACCAAGTATGCAAATACTCTCAAAACATAAATATCTCTACAAAAATCAGCCACAATGAAAGGTTTAAATATATTTAATAATAAATAATAAAACAACAAGAAAATACTAAGTATATTTTCATAGTGCCATCAGAGTTCAAATCACAGGAAATATTTAAAATAACAATGAAGGACAGGTTCAGAAAAAATAAAGAAAAACAATACCTAAACTAAGCTTTACTATATTCTTGACTGAATCTAAGAGAGTTATACTATTCCCTAATAACTTACTTAATAGAGCAAGGCAGATGATGTGGTAAATGGTCCTTCTTGTTTTCAGGTCCAAGACAGAATACAGAATGCTCAGTCTCACCAAGAGACTTCTCAAAATATCTAAAATATTATTTCTGAGATAGCTTGCAGAAGGGCATCACTTCTGCTCATCTGACTTCTAGTTCCAATGCACACCCCCATTGCTGGAAGGACTTAGCACCTACCTGTAAAAATACACAAACAAGGGTTTTAGTTCAGATCTGTGGCAGGCGCTGGAAGTCATAAAACAATTGTATACCTCCACACTTCCAGAGTAGCAATTAGTTCACCCCAAAGACAAAACAGAAAGCTTCCTATTACAAACTGTGCGTCTCTGGCTGCATTGAAACCTGTGAGAAAGCATCTTTATGGCCTAGCTTATAAAGTGATTTAATATCAGATATATTCTAAAGTTTGCTGGACTGAGGTTAACCTCCTGATTTTCAGTTTCCTCTGTTAAAACATTTACATTTAAAGAGTTACAATAGTGCATGCACTCTTCTGTTCTCTCCAGTAGGGCACACTGTGGATACACTTGAAACACAATCACTTTACAAACACCCTTTCAACACAAACATATGTACAAATCAGTTTGATATACACATAAAATACAGTTCTAACACATTTGCAACATCAGCATCTTGTATGACATATAGTTCCAATACATTTGTAAGACAAACATTTTGTATAAATCAGTTTGATATCCACAGATGACAATTATTTACAAAATTCCAGCTAACTGTGCTGGTAGTACCTCCTATTGTCACATTTCCTTTCAGGGACAACCATGTCATTATTGGGTCTCACTTCCAGATTAATGTTCAGAAATTAGAGGTAGAGTTACAAGATAACTGCAACATGCATTCAAACCTTATTCTGAATTCTAGGTTTTAAGTCAAGTTTTTCCCATTGGGTCATCTGTCGACTAGTGTTATGCTTGCCAACAGCAAAAACAGAAGATATGCGACAAGCCTTGGAATGCTTTAAAGTAAGGAAGTAAAGATCCATTTTTATTCATGTTGGTACAAATGATGTCATCCGCAAAGATTCTCTGACTGTTAGTAGGGAACTGACAACCCTCTTTATATAGCTTGTACCGGTGTTAGGACATATTTTTCACAAATCACCTATAGAAATGATAGTCAGATCACTGTGAATGAAAATATTTTTTGGATAAATACCTGTATGGAAAATGTCCTGTTTTAAAAAAAATGGAAATATGTAGAGAATCCAAGCCTAGTTTTGGGCACATGTGTTCAGACAGGTTGGCATGCATTTGTCAATATCAAGGAAGAGCAGCAGATATTTTGCAATATTTGACAAACACTAGGCAAGATTTTTGCCAGGTCAAACATTAAATAATTCACAGATAGTAACATTTGACACATCTCTAATGGTTGTTAATGGTAGGAGCATTAATAATAAAGTTTTTATTTTTATTGGAACGTTTGCTATGTTCCCACAACACTGATGTTGTTATTGTTTGGGAAACATGGTTAAAGAACAATAACTGGAAACCAGTTCTGTCAGGGTTTAAATGTTTTTACTGTAAGAGACATTCTTAAAAAATCAGGTGGAGGTGTTATGATAGAGATTAAGGATAATTATGAGACCTGTGATTATTACATGTTCAATGATAACACCAATACTATAGACTGTGTAACTGTGACAATAAAGACAACCCTGGAACACATAATTCCTGGAGTGTATAGACCATCAAAGTCAAGTGCAGATGACTTAGAGGAATTCATACATATTTTTGCATGAAAAACATGAGCAAATAATATTAGCTGGGGACTTAAATTTACCAGAGAGAGACTAGAATAATATTGATTCAACAACATTAGTAAGGAAATTATTCACAATGTATATTCAGGAACAACAATTGCTATATATTGTAAAACATCTCCAAGGGGACGGAACATACTAGACATTGCTTGTGTTCCTAAAGAAAGTACTGCTACTTTAAGTCAAGTTTTACCACCATTAATGTGCAGTGATCATGGGGTTATAAAGGTTAATTTATTGCTAGATAATTCTGCCAAACTTAAATCTACACCAACCAATGCACAGAAGGTTAATTACAGATTATATGGGAGCAAAACAGTCACTATGTAAAACTAACTGGACTGAGGTGTTCAGTGGAAAAACTGCATTTGAAATGTGGAACGTTTTGACAGAGATAATGTTTGAGTGCAAAAAATGAAAAAAATAAATGTTTAACATCAGGATCTAGGCACACAACATCAGGGGGATATATTTCCATAATTACAAGATATCTGATTAAGGCGAGAGAAAAAAATATAACAAATAGAAGACAAGTTGAACTACAACTTTGAAATCTGAAATAAGCAAGCCGGACTCACAGGTTAAGCATGGTGTGAGACAAGTTCAAGAAAAATTGGAAAAACATTTATATAAAGATATTCAGCATAATAGGAAACATTTTTATTGATATATAAAATGTGAAAGGAGTAGAGAGACACAAATTGATAAACTGTGAAGATTCTAAAATTTATTTTAGACACAACAGATTATACATACACTTACAAAATCTTATGCAAAACAGTTTGACTCCAAAAAGGGGTGATAAGTTGTCCTAGTAACATCCAGATAACCCCAGATACTGGAATCAAATTATATTATATTGAAAAAGAACTGTAAAAACTGGATCCAAACAAAGCACAGGGACGAGACAGAATTAGTAACAATAACCAGAGGACACTTCAGCAAGAACTTACTCACTGTATCTATTATTCACTAGGTCATATAAATATGGGGAGATTCCTCAAGATTGGAGACAAGCATTTATTAAACCTGTCTTCAAGGGAAAGGGGAATAGGACCAACCCGTGGTCATATAGACCCTTGAGTCTAATTTCATGCTGTGGAAAAATAATGGAGAAGGTAATATTGGATAAGTTATTGTCAGAACTGGATAGGTTGGGACTTGAAACCATATATCAGCATACATATGTTGAAAACAGATCTATTACCACCTATAACATGTTCTATAACAATACAACAGCAGTTATGGATGAAAAATGGTGCTGTGATGTAATTTATATAGATTTAACTTCAGTATTTGGCATGGTCATACACAACACTGATCAATAAATTAGTACAACTATGTATTGATGTACTCTTGATAAGACGGATATCTGCATGGCTTACAAATAGGACATGGCAAGTATACAGCAACTGGGCAGGTGAAATCCTTGGTTACAGTCAGGGTGTCTCACAGGGCTCTGTCCTAGCTCCTTACTTGTTTAGATTAAGTCTTTCAGAGTTAACTTTTTCATCTGAGGTGTTCTACAGTTTATATGCAGATGACCTGAAATTGGGTAAGTTGATTACATGTGTTGCACATAAAGCATGTCTGCAAAATAACTTGACTAAATTGACCATTTGGGCACAGGAGAATAATATGCTGACAAATATATAAAAAACTAAGCATATGAGATTTGGGAGACAAACTGAAAGCTGACTATTTAATACTGCACACAGTGACTGAAACTGTAGCCTCATTTAAGGACCTGGATGTATATGGGTAGATTCAGCTACGAGTTTTTCTAATCATATCAACCAATTGGTTAATGATAGTTATAGAACTATAGACTGTATAAAAAGATTTATAAAGTCTAGGAAATCAAAAATGAAGTCATTGTTAGTTACATTGGACCCAAACTTGAGTATGGAATAACAATATGGAAACCCTAATAAGAAAACAAGCATGAGTAAACTGGAAAGAGTATAGCAGAACTATACCAAGGGCATCCTCGGATGTGAACATTTAAGTTATTATGAAGGACTAAAATATCTGAACTTGTATAGCATTTCTTACAGATATCTATGTGGAAATGTTATTCAAGTCTATAGGGTATTTAGAGACAATTACCTCTGGGAATGTTTGGGGTTATCAAAAACTACCAGAGAATCATCAGACAACCAACGTAGAAGATTCTATAGGAATGAGAAGTGTACTAATTAGTTCTCTGACAGAGTAGCTGATGCATGGAACAGACTATCAAATTACATTAAAGCAAGTACTAATTCAGATATTTTTAACAGCAGCCTGGTCACTTATTACAGGAACAAGTGTTTTGGTATATTGGCAAACTAGAAGGGCATTAATGCCTGTGCTTGAAATATTTGTACTTATGTATGTATCTGTCATGACTGATGCAAAGCCAGTTAGGTGGAAAGAGGAGGAAGCTTACAAAATTATTCAGGCCTAGTTAAAGGGAGGTAGGTTAGCAAGCCCCTTTGCCCACCCAGCATGGGAATCCTTTAAGATTTCTCCCATAGTGTCAGTTCCTAAGGAGGAGGACGGTCAGTTCTGGTTTATCCACCACTGTTTTCATCCAGCATGAGCATCAGTTAATTACTTTGACAGAGAGGAAATCAAAGTTCATTGCATTTCCTTAGACCAAGCAGCTCATGTAATTAGGGGATTTCCCAATCTATGGCTTGGTAAACTCAATATGCAATCAGTATTTAGGCGCCTTCCAATTAAGGAGCAGGATAAGGCTGTGCCCATGGGTAGCGCTGCAGCCTGTGCCTCGTCTCATTTTCTATCTTGACAATTAGGCAGTAGTTTAGGCACTAGTGAAGAGACTTTTCCTGTTCTGAATGGGTCCATTCAGCCTTCAGTTTGTTGATTTCATGAAGTTCATAAATTAGCTTAAGTTTTATGGCTAGACGCATTCCATCAAACTTCAATGCTACAGCCGAATGCCCGTTCCAGTTGTTGATGGCTGGCACCAGAAGTACAGCAGCCTGTGCCACCAGAGACGTGGTTCCTTGGTGAGAAACAGCTCTCGACCTTTTATCAGCGTCATGGGCTATGAGTACCAAGAACCAAGAACTCATGCAAGGCATCTCTGAGTTCTTTTAGGTCATTTTTTTTTAAGGACTGACTGACAACAAAAGATGCTGTCTGTTTCAGTTTTCATTTTTAGATGTTCGCTTAATGAAGCAGCTAGTACAGTGGGTATTCATTCTACAGAATTTGGTTGGCTGGCTCAGTCACTTAATCTCCTAGACATCACTGGCCATTGGGTAGTGTCAAGAGTTGTGAAACTGTGGTGCAATATCAATCGGGTAGTGTCAGATCCCAGTAACCCAAAGGCAGCCATCTTTTGAGAAGAATGTTGTTAGGGTCTAGGCCTCATCCCATGATTGCCAATCTTTTGTAGATTGATTTATTTTATTCTCATGGTCATAAGTAAATGCCTTTAGGGTAAATGAGCGACTTAAGTTATTGCCTTGGAGAGATATAATTCTGGCAAGAGACTGGTCAACATTTGGCTAAGGAGACCAACAGAGTAGTCATGGACAATCAAGTTTTAGAAAATCAGCAGCCCATTTCCTTTGTCTTTTACAGTCGGCAAATCAGCTCCAAATGCTCCCCTTGCAAAGGTCATTTATAGCTTAGTTCAGGTCATATATAATTGCATCTAAAAATGCCAATTCCATGTTCCAAAAGGTCTTGTGTCATGGTAATTTACCTTCAGGCTTTTCCTCTCATTAACTTAGAATTAGAAGAACAGGACTAGCACATGAGAACTGGTCAGTTTATGTTTATTTTTTTCTTCAAATAATTTTTTTTTTTAAACATATCAGTTCATGTTTTGACGAGGATAGGCAGATGGGCATAAGACACCTTTCAGTTCTACATCAGAAAATGATGTTTTAATTTGAAGTTAAAATGCCCTATTGGGTATAAGCCATTCTTTAATTCAGAGAGCAGCTTCCAGGGATTCTGCATGTGTGGATGGCTTTGACTATGACTTGAATCCCAGGTCCTGATCTGACCTCTGGTTTGATTTTCTCACTGGCATAACTCCAGAGCAGCAATTCATGTTGGTGATAATTTGACACAAATTTCCAAGATGATGTTTTTGGCCAGAATCTTAGTACATTTTTCTGCCTTAAGGTGTTGACACACTGATTTGAGGATATATGGATATTTTGGTCTGCTTTATTACTAAGATTTAGTTGGCAAGGGGCTCTAAACCCTACAGTCATTGAGATACCAGATGGTTCACATTAAGGTTCATGTTGCAGGGATGGCCAGGTGCCTGGGCATCCATGTAATGTAACACCCAGATTTCTCATAGCCAGACAAAGATATTATGAAAGAGACTGTGTTCATCTAAATACTACCGATACTGATTTGCTTAATCTACCACTTTCCTCAGACATAGGTTAATCAATTTATGTCAGTGTTAAGTTTGCAAACTGATAAGTACAATTTTTTATGCTCAGCTTACTAAAATGGTTATAAAAGCTTTCCTCTTCTGTTACAATGAAGGAGCAGCTGAAATGCAGCTTTGCTTTAATTACAGTCACTACTTAAAAATAATAACTATGTTAATTTTAGGGATCAAACAATCATCTATTATATTGTGACATTCTGTTGAAGGAGGCACAGCATGCAGAGGCATGCTGGTGGTAGGTCAGTTTGGGGCCTCACCTCCCCTTTGTTTCTCCTTTTGGTAGGGGCAGAAGGTTACAATCCCCTGGGTTAAATTGTTATATAGAAATGACCGGAGCAGGCATGGTGCATATCACTTGGGTGTGGTCAGCATGAGCAAGACTATGCCAACTGGCTCTATGTAGGAGTATGTGGTTGTTAATTTGGTGTCTCTCAAGGATGACCTTTGACAGTGTCAATTATTAAGTGGTTTGCAACTGCCATTTTTTTCAAACTATTTGCAATGGCTATAATGTATGGCTAGTGACTTGGGTCGGGGGAACAACAGAACCTTTTCAAGCATTCAGACTCCGGTAAGTCCAATAACATTTAAAAGGATCAAATATTAAACAGTCCAGTTCTCTAATCTTTTTAGCAGATAAATTATCACACATGGCGCTATAATACATTTAAATGAATATTGCCTGAACAAGCCATATTTGGGACTACAAAGATGATTTGTCTTTTTTCTTGTCAGGTTGTATATCATTATTTGTTCTTACTGGTGCTGCGGTAGTGTTGTCACCTCACGGCAAGAGGTTGTCCCCTTCGATTCTCAGCTAGAGTGTCTTCTGTGTGGAGGCATGAGTGAATGGGCGTGCCTTCGTTGAAGGTTGTGCATCAGGGCTGTTAACTCGGCACGTAAAAATCCACTACCAAACATTAGCAGACCGGAGTTCCGCTGTGGCGACCCCTGACCGGGATAAGCCGAAGGACACAACATTGTCTACAAACCGATCTATAAAAGTAATGCATATTGTGCTGTTTGGAGCTCTGTTTTACTGACTTATTACTGTAAATTGTATTTACTTTGAATAAAAATAAATTTAACTGAATATACATTACAAATAGATTATAGTTTTAAATGCAACTTCTGGTGTTAATGACACTGCAACATGTTTTGAAAACTCAGAGCTTAAGACGTTGATAGCTGTTTTGTGTTTGACCTATTGATGTCTTGACATTATACTTTGTAAAGATGTAACAGACCTACAGCATAATCAATGCTTTGATCCCCTGCCCAGAGAAAACAATCAGTATTTTTCATGAATCAGTGCTGTGCATGTATTTTGTTTCTTAGCAGAAGGCATTTGTTTTTTTGCTCTCTGCACAGTGATATGCACTGCTTTACTTAACTACCACAGGTGCACGTTTCAATGAATACAAAAAAGAGTGAGCAGCAATAAAGGCTTTCTGTATGTAAAAGCTCCACTTGTAAGACTGCTCTTGCAATTCTTTCCCAAAAAGACCTGGTGTTCAGCTTGATATTTTTTATGAGATTAAATGTTATTTGTATGAAGTCTTCATATACTTACTTGCTTCATTTGTAGAAGCACTTTAATATCTCTGATTCAAAGCAACCTTGATGCACTCTGGAAACCTTACAAAAGTGCTTACAATTGCAAAGCACTAGTTGAAGGACATTTCTATCAAAACCATATTTAAACATTAACATAATTTTAGAGGCAATAGGTGACACACATATATTTTAAAGAAAAGAAAAACAGAGTAGGATTTTATGCATACTTTATATTGTATTTTATTTATTGCTTAACAGCAGACATTAGCTGTTACATGGGCATTTAGTAGTGAGGGGGCATATAGGCTTTTGCTTTTCCTGAGATGAATATTGACAATGTGAAGACAATACTGCTGAAGATAGTATCACAAATGCCCAGTGTAAAACAGCAAGAAAAAAATATGCTCTACAATGACAACAGATTTATCTTTTTATATTGAAAATGATAAATAAAATAAACTATGTTCATTGATGACAGGGGAGTGAGAAAGATCAATTTAAGCAGCATAGCTAACAGGGTAAATCAGTAAAATGAAGTGAAATGTACCAAGAACTGCCGGTTGTATGGGCTGGGATGGCTTTAGAAGTCTGGGAAAAGGCACCAGATATCAAATGTCCAAAACTCACTAGGTAGTAAAGAAAGCAAGAACATTCCCAAAGAATATTTCTTTCTGCTTTATTGAATACTCTAAAGCTTTTGACTATGTGGACTATAGCAAATTGCTTTAAGTACTTAGAGAAACAGGGATATCAGATCACCTCATTTGTCTACTGAGGAATCTGTATGCAAAAGAAAAAGCAACAATTAAAAAGTACAGTTTTGTACCTACCATAAATGTAGATGTTCGAGGATCCACATTGCTGCAGTCCTAACTATTGGGTAGTCTGCTGTCCAGTCGGCCCGAATACCAAAGTATATGGCTGACGTCGGTCAGGGCGCATTAGACTGACGTCAGAACGTCAGGGTACTAATGCGCATGACCGACGCCATATCCTCAGTCTTTTCTTGCCCCAGATGTCAGAAGACCCTGAAAAGATAAGGCCAAAACCAAAAACTCCAAACATACCTGCACCAAAAATATGTACAATATATACAAAATTACTAGAAAATAACCTCACCTACACAACCACCCCTAAACACAGAGGGGAAGGAGGGAGGGTAAATTGGACTGCAGCAATGTGGATCCTCGAACATCTACATTTATGGTAGGTACAAAACTGTACTATGTTCTTCATTCCACATTGCTGCAGTCCTAACTATTGGGTAGAATCCCAAAGCAGAGGTAAGGGAGGCTGGCAAATCATAAGGAAGCAGGAACTGACAACATGCCTTGCAAAATAGCTGTGGCAAAACCAGCCCTAGACTTAGAGTAGAGAGGAAGGTGATAATGCTTAGAGAAAGTATGCACTGAACTCCAAGTAGCTGCCTCCAAAATATCCTTAGTTGCCACCCCCCTTAGAAATGCTGTAGAAGTGGCAGTAGCCCTAGTGGAATGAGGCCTAATCCCAACTGGAATCTCCTTGCCATGATGGGAATAACAAAATGCAATGCAAAACCCAATCCACCTAGAAATAGTTTGTTTTGACACAGGTTTGCCCTGCGAACCCAAACCAAAAGAAACAAACAACTGCTGAGACTGCCTAAAATCCTTAGTCCTGCTCAAATAATAACGCAACTGCCTGTGTACATCTAAAGTGTGCAAAATCTTTTCCCCTTTATTTTGAGGATCTGCATAAAAAGTAGGCAAATGAATAGTTTGGTTTAAAGCCACACTAGAAACCACCTTAGGCATAAAGGAAGGATTAGTACGTAAAGATACCCTATCCTTATGAAAAATCAAAAAAGGCTCTACCGCCATAAGGGCCTGCAACTCAGAAACCCTTCTTGCAGAAGTAATGGCCAACAAAAAAGCAGTCTTCCATGACAAGTATTTCAATTCAGCAGTAGCCGCAGGCTCAAAAGGTTGTAGAGTAAGTTTCTCCAACACAAAATTGAGATCCCAAGCAGGAGTAGGAGCTCTACGTGAGGGTCTTATATTCTTTGCCCCTCTAAGAAATTGCTTGAACAAAGGATGCGAAAACAATGGTGGGTCACAATCATAGTGAGCTGAAATTGCTGCAGCATGAATCTTAATGGAAGAGAAAGACAAACCTTTGTCCAATAACTCAGTAAGATATTGAAGAGCCACTCTTAAATTAGGCTCAGAAATCTCCAAATTGTTTGCTGCACTCCAAAATAAAAATCTCTTCCATTTTTCTGCGTACACTTTCCTTGTACTAGGTCTCCTGGCTTCCATAATCACATTTAAAACTTGTTGAGGAAGTTGAGACCTGCTGTCTTTCAAAACAGAATATGCCAGGCTGTTAGATGAAGAGAGTGAAGCTTGACATTGAGCAGGTGACCGTCCCTCTGAGACAACAGGTGTGGAATCAAGGGTAAAGGCCATGGAGGCTTCCTTACCGGACTCCTCAGTAATGGGTACCAGTGCTGCCGAGGCCAATCTGGAGCTATTAAAATCATCCTTGGCTTGTCTTGTCTGACCTTTAGAAGCACCTTTGGAAGAAGAGGCAGAGGTGGAAAAGCATACACATGAAGATTTTTCCAACTGAAAGAAAGAGCATCCACTTTCCAAGCTGTGTGATGAAACCTCTTTGTGCAAAACTTTGGCAGCTGGTGGTTTAGTGGAGAAGCGAACAGATCTATGTCTGGAGTTCCCCATGACACTGTCAATTTTGAAATACATGAAGATCCAGTTTCCACTCGTGGGGATCCATGATTTGTCTGCTTAACACATCTGCTAAGGAGTTCTGTGCTCCCGGCAGAAACCTTGCCTGAAGAGTTAGTTGCAAGCTGAGCGCAGTCTCCCATAAAATCATTGCTTGCCTGCACAATGGGTAAGAATGAGTTCCCCTTGTTTGTTGATGTACCACATGACAGTTGTGTTGTCTGTTAGAATCAACACCTGCCCTGGAAGAAGTAACTCCTTGAAAGCCATTAATGCAAACTGGACTGCTAACATCTCTTTCATGTTGATATGTAGATGCTGTAGTCTGGCAGGCCACTTGTCTTGTATCCACTTTCCATTTAGATGAGCTCCCCAAGCAATGTCTGAGGCATCTGTCGTTAGAATCTGACTCGCCTCTGGCCGGGTCACAGAGAGTCCCTTGTTTAGGTGACATTCCTGAGCCCACCACAAAAATTCCTTTTGAATGCAAGGTATTATTTGAATGACAGTGTCCAAATCCTGGCAGTGCTGTGTCCATACATTTTGAGATACCATTGCAGCTTCCTCATATGCAGTTTGGCATTGGGAAGCACCAGAATACAAGATGCCATGAACCCTAAGGCTTGAAGGACTGTCCTTGCAGTCAGCCCGGACTGAAGAGATAGCTGATGGAAGTAACTGGAAAGATTCTTTTGTTTGTCCGGGGTTAAAAAGGCCATCTGGGCTGCTGTATTCAGTCTCACACCCAGAAAGCACATGTCTTGAGAGGGTACTAGACTGGACTTTATTTCGTTCACAGAATACCCTAGGCATCTTAGCACTGCTATGACATAATCCAAATGCTGTAGAAGGTCTTCCTTTTCTTGAGCTAGAATCAGGCAGTCGTCCAAGTAAGGATAGATTTGAATTCCTTTTAACCTGAAGTAAGCTATCACTGGAGCCAGAACCTTTGTGAATACTCTGGGCGCAGTGGATAAGCCAAAGGGCAATGCAGAGAACTGATAATGAGAATTTCCAGCTCGAAAACGCAGATACTTCCTGCAACTTAGTCTTATACGCACATGAAGGTAAGCTTCCTTGAGATCTAAAGTTACCATCCAGTGATCTTTGCCCAGCAGAGGTAAAAGCTGTTGTAACGTCAACATTTTGAACTTGGGAATGTCCAGATAAGTGTTGAGGATAGATAAATCCAAAATTGGTCTCCACGTGTTCCCCTTCTTCGTACTAGGAACAGGCGAGAATAAAATCCTAGGCCCCTTTCTGGTACAGGAACTGGCTGAATGGCCCCTATTTGGAGCAACAGAGAAATTTGCTTGTGAGCCTCTTTTCTTTGTAGAGGAGGAATGTCTGGCATGCCTTTGAAAGGAGGCAAGGTATGGAAATAAAACCTGTAACCGTGGTGAATGATATCCAGAACCCATCTGTCTTGGGTAATTAAATCCCAATTTTCTTTGAAAAGAGACAGCCTTCCTCCCAAAGGTGCTGCCATGCGAGAATGTACTGGCAGCTGAAAAGGCAGGTCATTGGGTCTGCTTACGAAAGGACTGACCCCTGCCCTCACCAGAAGTCTGAGCAGGGGAACTCCTGTCCTAGGCCTAAAAGAACCTTGAGCTCTGCCCCTACCACGTCTAGACCTACCCCTAGACTGGGAATCATAAGCAGGATAAGTCCATCCCTTAGTAGGCCAATTTCTACTAAACTGGAGGCTGCACCTGCAAAAATCCTTAACAGTTTGCATAGACTTAGCCTTGTCCTCCATTTTCTTTAAAACTGCTTCCACAGGCGAACCAAACAACACATCAGACTGCAAAGGAGCATCCAAAATCCTTGTTTTAACATGCTCAGCTAAATTCTGATCTCTCAACCAGGCATGCCTACGAAGAACAGAACCAGTGGCAGCCACCCTCGAGGAGGCCTGCACAGCATCAAAACCACACTGCAAGGAATGTTTACCCACCTGTTCAGACACATGAACTAAATCCTGCAACTCTTTACACTCAATACCTTCTGCCAGAGCATCCACCTTAGATTTCAATTGTGAAAGGAGGTAATTCTGATATTTTAACATGTGAAACTGACAATTCAATGCCCTCATGGCTAAAGTGGAAGAAGTATACACTTTCTTTCCCCATCTATCCAAAGCCCTTGCCTCCTTATCAGGAGGAACAGGATTTTTAACAACAGAGGCCTTCACCCCTTTAGGCCCCTGAGAGACAGTTTCCGGGTCTGCCCTAGGACTCTTAAAAAGATACTTATGAGCTTCAGGCACCCTATAGTACCTATCCGGTTTAACTGGTGCAGGAGGCAAAGAATCAGGATTCAGGGAAGCCTCTGCAAAAACATCTTCCACCACATTCAGAACCGGAGGTATAGCTAAAGGCCTATGCTGGGGTAAAAACAAGAATTCCCTAAGCCTCTTCCTGGAATCAGAGAAATCTTGACCTTCCCATTTAAAATGCTCCCTCATGGAATGCAGAGTCTCTGAAAATGAAAAATCCTCAGGAGGAGAAGCTGAAGGAGTAGAATCATCCACATCAGAATCAGAATAAGGAGGATACTCCTGCAAGTCTTCAGCCGAAGACTCAGACGCCTCCGAACAGTGCTCAAAACTCTCAAACTCAGGTTCCACCCTAGGCCTCTTATCAGGAGGGGGCATAGAACCTCTAATCATAGTAATCAAATCCTCTGCCATTTTAAGCATATGTTTTTTAGGCAAAGACCCTGAAGCACTAGGAGAAACCCCCACTGAAGCTACACTAGGCCTGCCTCTCAAAGAAGCCTTGGAAACAGAGGGGGAGGCTCTAACCACCTTAGGAAGAGAGGGAAGAACAGCCACCTGAGAAGCCCCCTCAGCCTGGCCTACTTCCTGAGAGGATACATCCTGTAACAATAAAGTCTCTCCCTGAGACTCTAAAGAAACACCTGGCAGAACCTCCGGCACCACTGAGCCTTCTAAAGAACCGGCGTCAGGGACTGTCGGTTCTTCCATTCTAGGCTTTGCTGCTTTATCCTTGCACTTTTTGCCCGAAGCGGGCGTCGGAGCATCTGACGGCATTTTATAGTTACAACGCTTCCCAAAAACTAACCTGGCACAGTCTAACCTTCTCTTAATAGTGCGTTTGTTAAATCTAGCACAAGAGCGGCATCCAACAACGTCGTGCTCAGGCCCTAAACAAGGTATACACAAAGTATGGTAATCCCTATGAGGTATCTGTTTCCCACAAGAAATACAGTTATTCACTTTTTCTGACATCCGGTTAAATACTGAGGCAAGAAATAACCAAAATATTCCCCAACTTGGTACTTAGCCAACTTTGATTCGGTCTGAAACTCTGACTTCAGAAACTTTCAGAACGCCAACCTGCACTCGCAAAATTGCTTCTGCATCGGACCATGCGGCAAAAAAGACTGAGGATATGGCGTCGGTCATGCGCATTAGTACCCTGACGTTTTGACGTCAGTCTAATGCGCCCTGACCGACGTCAGCCATATACTTTGGTATTCGGGCCGACTGGACAGCGGACTACCCAATAGTTAGGACTGCAGCAATGTGGAATGAAGAACATCTGAATATGGAGTTAAACATTGTTTCATGTCTGGGAAAGGACTGCAACAAATTACATTGTCGTACTATTTATTTTATTCATATGTTGCATTTATCATGCAAAATGGTGGGCTACATGAGTCAGATACAGCAATTGAAATAGCCAGAGGACATGTTAAAAAATTCAGATACACAAATGATGCCAAACAGATGACAAAGCGATTGGGTAAAGAGCCTGTTGAAGAAGTTAAAAGTGGAAACATTATGCCAAATTATTGCTCAACACAAAACAACAATAATAATAAAAGACTGTTTTATGTACCCCTATCAATTAATTGAAGATAGATGGAGAAGAAGGGTAGACAGTAAAACATTTTATTTTTGTGTTCATTGATGACTGCAGATGGTGTTAGTAGCAAAAAAAAAAAAAGATGCTTCTTGGGACAAAAAGGATTGCAAATCTGGATATGATACTAAAGAGCAGACACATCAAATTTTCAACAAAGACCACATTGTCCAACTGTTGTACATGTATAATTAAAGCTGCGTGCCAGAAAATTTGAGCTATGGGGCTATGATGTTGAAGAAAACTTTCAAGATTTCTGTGGCCATGTAATGTGAAGATAGGATTAAATGATAAGAACACTAACACTGAGAAACACCAAATGCAAGAGAAGGGGACAGCAAAGATTAAGACAGATAGTTAAGATTAGTGAAGTAATGAATGTGAATTTGCAAAAATTAAAAAAAAAACACACAGAGGACAAGCATTAACAGACAGACCTAGTGTGTTGAAGTCATTGAGGACCAAAAGAGATAATTTGACTAGAGAGTAACAGAAACACGGAGTTAACTGCTCAAAAGCAGAAAATGTGGAAAAACTAAATGCAGCAGTGTGTGTGCGCGCGCTCATATGCCGAGTAAAAAATGTTGATGGTGCAGTGTAATTACATCAAACAGGACAGATATAACTGAGGGGAGTACCTCACAAACACTCCGCATACAAAATTATGTTGTGTGTCACTGTGCAACAACAATCTCACTGATTTACTAAGAGTTATTAGGCAGCATTAGCATTCCAAGATATCATTGAGAAATCGAATCTAGTTTCCTAATTGCCACAGAAGATGGCCTGATTAATTGACTTGCTCAAGTCATACAAGAGACAAATGGAAGCTGAAGGAGTTGAAACTTGGCATACAGGAAACAATGCATTAGCAACTCATAGCTTTAATCTTAACTGTTAGGCATTTGAAAATGTTGTTTTGAATTCATTTAAGTAAACCTATTTTAAATCCACATTGCACAAATTCAGTGTCATAGTTTGTGCGCTTGAAGTACATTAATGGCATGTTTAATATTTAAACTTGAAATATTAAATTCTTTTCTTCCCAGAATTACGAATATATGTCTGAAAAAAATTTTTTTTTCACTTTTAGTCACTTTCTTGTTGATTCAATAATCAAAGTCTGGAAGAAGTAAATCTTGCACAATCCTTAATGAAATTTTTAAAGTTTAAAAAGATGTTCTCAGTTACATATAAGCTGATCTCTTCTATTAAATATCATTTGTCACTCACATATGCTCAATATTGGAAGGAAAAATAGACTAGATTAACTGAAGTCCAACTCTCTCAGGCTACCCAAGTACAATCAAATTCTCTTCCTTCAGGAAACTCATGTACACCCAATTAATGATAAATAATGATGCCTACTACATGCTAGAATGACTAAACAAATTTTTCCCTTACGTCTCCCCTCTTTGCCCATTCTGTCCTTCAAAGCCGTTTGACCTTTTGCATATTCTCTGGTACTGTAAATATGCACAAAATCTTTGCAACTCATTAAAGGTCAAACTTGAGAAAATGGGCTATGGGAGATTTACCTTTTCTTGGGAATTTGCTATTTTACATGTGAGGCCAGTTGATACGCTCATATCGCACTTGTATATCCCTTACTGCTCTTTTTGTACCAGCCAAGATTTATATCAGTCAAAACTGTCTTGATAGAACAACAACAGAGTTGAAGAGCTTTACTAACATGGCCTCTAAATACATCATGTCCCACAAATTGATTATAGGTAATAGAACCAAACATGAGAAATATCAGATATTTTGGAATATCATCCTTGAACACATTTTGAAATACATTATAACATGAGCATAAGTATCAAACTGCCCCTACTCACTTTGGAAGTCTCCTCTTTATAAATAGTTGGTGAAGGTTTCTGAGAACTCATCCTTGATCTTTTAATAACTTAATTACTCTCTATCCTAACACAAAGTAGCACTATTTGTAAATAGTTGTATACAGTTCAACTAGAATTAATCTTTTACTCACCACTTACTTTCAAACTTAAACCTTTTATAGTTGTAAATGTTTTATATCTGTGACCAGTTTCTTTAGCATTCATAATTTGATATCTAAAGATAAGATGTAAAAGGTAATTTGTTATTGACATGTCAATGTATATTTGTTCATGAGAATGTCATTTTGTTTTTTTTTCCCCTTCTTTTATGGTTTATACAAGAAGCATTTGAAAATATAATAAATAAATGAAGGGGGAGGGGAGAATCAAAGTCTGAAACAATACTCATCAAAAACACACATTCACAGTTTTTTCTATACTTTTATTAGTTAGCTACTAATTTTGATAAAAAGCATGGAATTTGTTTGCAAAGGCTACTTCTTCTGCAAGTCAAAGTTAGCTGTGTGAGAAGGAAATTTAAAGCATTTTTAATGTGCATTATCTAGTAATCTGATCCACTCTTATTGACCATTTCATAAATGTTTATATTATTTGAAGTTTGCCACGTTACTGTATAAGACCGCATGTATTAAATCATTTGGGGGTTAATAACTCCAAAGATAGAGAGATAAAGCTGCATATATGGATCTACTTACAAAGATCTAAACCTAAAAAAGTTGACATGAAAAAAATGCAACTTAAACAGTTAACAACAAAAAAAAAATCAATAGTATACATTTCATCCACCTACACAAATCACTAACTATACAAAAATATTTGTAGCTGGGCACCTCTGAGATTACACAATAGAATGTGAAGGGCACATTCCTCAACCCCACCATAATACAAGTCTCATACAAATAAAACCTCAAGTACTCCAAATGAAAAAATATCATTACTTTTTATGTACATATTACACAATTTTGTCTCAGACCATGCAACTAATGTTATTTTCTTGACTATTTAAGGTTGAGTTTTGTTTAGGTTTTCAGGCATTTCAGCCTGAAGTGGGTACCTCATTCCATTTGTTCATGTTGCAACTCCCTTCCCATTACGTCCTTCTGTTTTAAAATTGCCTCATGTCTTTTTGGACTTTTCTCTTTCAACATTTCAAGAGCAAAGTCTGACTTCACCACATTTGTTTGTTAGCCAGGTAAGCCCGCTGAACAAATTGTACCTTTTCACTGCTGAACTGGGGAGCACTGTCTGACTGTACAGTCAGTCATCATATAAATAGAGGGAGAAGGACTCAAACTATTTACCCCTGACTATATTATATAAATATATCATTATATATATATATATATATATATATATATATATATATATATATATATATATATATAAATATAATACCATTATATTAAATTAGTCTTACTTTGTCTACTGTACAGGATACCTGCATACCACTGAGACCCCCCCATACTCACCTGTTTAGAAACCTTGCCTCTGTCTCTCTCTGCCATCTTATAAGTTAATCACTACCCTAGTGTCAACTCTCTCTTAGTTAGCTCTACTCTCTTTGTTTTTCTGTTTGTGGTTTCCTTTTAACTGTTTTTATCTTAGTGCAAATACCTGTGTATACCTCGCTATAACATCTCTTCCTTCTCGGTCTACACCTCCCCACATCTTCTACTTACCTGCTGACTCTCACTGTGTGCTCCTTACCGTTTCCCCTCCTGGCCTGCTGATTGTTTCTTGTGGTGACTGCTGCTTCCTGGTCCATTCCGCTCTGATCGCTAAACTTGGGCTCACTTCGCTATCCTCCCTCTCCCATTCCCACCCTTGCCCCATATAATTTCCTTTATACCTAACCACCTAATCTCTTCCATCCCTTCCTGTCTGCTTAAACATTCTAAATACCTTACCCTCCCCTACTTATCACTTAATAGTTTAGCCTGCTGCTAATCCTCCTTCTTCCTACATATCTCCTACTCCCCCTACAGGTTGTTTCACTTAAATTTTACTTCAACTCTCTAACAGGTACAGCAACTTACTTTTCCTAGTCACTTATCGACTCCTCACTCCATCCCAATCTGACTTCCCCACCTTAGGCCATGGCTTTTGCAACCCTCTATTTTCTTCTTGCCTCAATTACTTCTTCTTCTTGCATCTTGTACTACTCCATTACCACCTGTCCATACAGATCCCACTAATTCCCATACTAACTGCTTCTCATCTCTGCAGTACTCTATTACAGTCTCCTCCTCTATGTTACATCTTGTACTACTCCATTACCACCTGTCCATAGAGATCCCACTAATCTTCATACTAACTGCTTCTCATCTCTGCAGTACTCTATTACAATCTCCTCCTCTATCTTACATCTTGTACTACTCCATTACCACCTGTCCAAGAGATCCCCATACTAACTGCTTCTCATCTCTGCAGTACTCTATTACAATCTCTTCCTCTATCTTACATCTTGTACTACTCCATTACCACCTGCCCATAGAGATCCCACTAATCCCCATACTAATTGCTTCTCATCTCTGCAGTTCTCTATTACAATCTCCTCCTCAATCTTTTCCATGAACATCCCTCTGCCTAAATTCAAACTTCCTCCCCCTCACTCTCTAGCATCTAAAACCAAGACTAAGTACTTGACTTACAACCCATTTAAATTCAAACTTTAACAAATTCCTGTAGCCCTGCTTCGATCAGGAGACATGCATCCAAATCCTGGGTGCATCCATCACCCCACCATGCATATCTCTACCTATCCCTACTTAATAAACTCATCCTCTGCAAACATATTTCCTTTTACCCTATGAATGCCTGTAGTATTCTAAACAAAGTTAGTGAAATCCATGCCTGGAAAGCCTTCCACACCCGATGTCATCAGCCTAACAAAGTCTTGGCTAAAACCCCAAACCACTGATAAAGACATTCTCCACCATGTTTATAATATACTTCTCATAGATCGCCAAAACAAAAAAGGTGGTGGCGTAACCATCCTCTACTCTAACCACCTCACCATTACAAGTATTATGAAACCTTATCCCATCCTTTTCTCCTGCTGAACTACTTACAGCTAACTTTAAAATCAATGACCACACCACTATCACAGTAGCAGCCATCTACATTCCTCCAGGAGACAACATTCCTCTGCTCGAAAATATTCTTTCATACTTTTCTCAACACATCCCCAATGAAACTATCATCCTTGGGATGTCAACACTAACTGGTTAACTCAGTAATCCAAACTCTAATACTCATATTAATTTATATGGCTTTACACAGCTAATCTCCCAACCTACTCTTACAAACAACTCACACATCTAGTACTCCTATTGACTGGGTACTTGCATCTAATCCTTCCAAATATCATAACCCTGAAACCCTACCTAACACCCTGAGCAATCACGTCCCTATAAAAGTGCTTAGGATCACTACTCACTTCTCAAAATCACCTAGATTTATCACTTGTCACAAACTCTCTAACTTCCATCCAGAAACTTTTAATGCCCTCCTCTCTAAAGTAAACTGGAAATTCCTTACCCAACTCCCACTAGAAGAAGCAGTCCTAGCTTTCAACTTCACCTTCCTTAGCATCTTAGACTCACTTGCTTCCTCTCGCAAGTCCAAATAAAGTCCACCATATCTCTGTGGCTTTCAAAAGCCCTTATAACTACAGACAAATTATGGAAAAAATGGTCACAAACTAAGCTCTCTGTAGACTTGCAAAAAGTTAGAGAACTCAGAATTCTGACAAAAGACACAAAGATAAAAAGGACTTCTATAACAAACCTCCCACAGCCCTAAAATCTAATCCTAACATATTCTGGAATTCTATTAACCAAATATTACATCCCGGTAATCTTAGATCCCCCAATCCATGTCCAGACAAGACATCTGAAGAAACCTCCACTATCTTCAATACCTATTTTATTGATTCAATATCTAAGCTACTGAACCCTAACCCAAACTCCTCTACTACTAACATCTCCAACTTCTCTGAACCTGTTCCTAATAATATCTCCTCAAATGCCTTCTCGCTCAAACCTGTACCTACTAGCTACATCAAAACTCTCTCTAAATTAAAATCATGCTCAGCACCAGCTGACAATATTCCTTCCACTTTTTTTCTACTATCAGCTGACTCTCTTGCTCTCCTGTATCTATCCTAATTAATCATGATCTCTGAATCTGAAGTCCCTTCCATCTGGAAACAATGCTACACTCTACCTAAACACAAAGGAGGTAACTCCTCTGATATCGCCAACTTTAGACCTATCTCTATCCTCTCCCCTCTCTTTAAAGTACTAGAAAAATGTATTCATAAACAAGTTATGCAGCTTCTAATACAGGAAAATCTGCTTACACCCACTCAACAGGGCTTCAGACCCAAACATAGCACCACTACAGCTCTATTATCCTTCCTCAACACTGCCTCTATAGCCATGGAGGACCATAAACTTATTTCTTCTCAAAACCTTTCAACACTGTCTCACACTCTCTTCTGCTGAATGAACTGCATAACCTCAACTTCTCCTCTGATACTGTTGCATGGTTCTCCAGCTACCTCACTGATAGATCTGAATCAGTGAGATGGCACTCTGCACTCTCCCCTCCTCTCACTGGAAAAATGGGTGTATCTCAAGGGTCTATCCTAGGGCTTTTTTTTTTTAATATCTTTACCAATCAGCTTTATACCTCCTGTCCTCATTCAACTTTAGTGCAATATGTAGATGACTCTAAAGTTATCACCACAGCCAACTCTCCCTCTAAGCTCTTCTCAGCTACTCAGGTATCTTTTAACTTAGTTGAAACATGGCTCTCCAAGAATAAGCTCATACTTAACCTTAAAAAACCAAAGTTGCTACTCTTCCTAACTAAAAAGTTCAACAATATTAAACTCTGCTCCATACAGTCCCTTAATAACACTCCCATTCAGGTAGAATCCAGTACTAAGCTCTTAGGTGTAACCATTGACGATCAGCTTAAATTTGACTTGCATGTTAATAGCTGTATCAAAAAGACTCATTCAAAACTAGGGTTACTTTACCTTAACAAGAAATTCCTTACCTCTGAAGCCAAGATTACTCTCTCTCTCTCTTACCTACCTTCTACCCAGTCTAATGTACAATTCTCAAATTCTCACAAATCTCAACTCCGCACTCCTGACCAAACTCAAAGCTACCTACAACAAGGTAGCTAGATTTGCTGCCCAACATACAAATCCCATCACTGACTCTCTCTAAAACACCTAAACTAGCTTGAATTACCCCACCAGCTTCTTCTCTCTCATCTCCAGATCATCCATTCTATCCTATACCAGCCTTCCTACTGCCCAGCACTAGCCCCTCTCATTTCCCATTATTCTCCCTCCAGACCTCTGTGAAGCTCTAATCAAGACCTACTACAAATCCAAGTGTAAATTTGGATGCAGCATGTACAGCTATCACCCCACTATTGCCTGCAATAGGCTTCCACTAGAAATCAGGACCCTTACACGTCCAAAACAATTTAAGACAGCCACCAAAGGCCACTTTAGAAGTTACTGGTCCTGCCACTACACTCTCCCTACTTAACATCCCCTACTTCTCATACCTTAATCTCCTTTCTGCCCTTAACTCACTCTTCTCACTAGCTCTCTCTAATCTTCCTTGACTACTCTTTCTACTGTCTTCTAAAATATATTAAGCAAATTGCCTCAGAGAAACATTCTATTGTAATTGTCTTGCCTTCATGTAACTACATTATAATAAAACTGGGTTTTTGTAACCACTTACCCCAAAAACTATATTCATCTTAATGACGTATTTCTTTTTATACATCTTAAAATAGTTTTGCTATTCTCCTGATTGACACTGCATAACATTGTATTGCTACTTAATGCCTTGTAATAATCCTGTAACATTGCTGTTTAATGCTAATTTATAATGAAAATTGTATATGTTGGAGCTTTTCTCCCCGGGCCTCTGCTAAAAAGGGGTCTTCAACTCAGTCGGACAATCCCGGTCAACAAACGTAAAATAAAATAAATACATATTAAGTAACTAACAGTTCAGAACATTAATCCTCTGCATTCATAGCCATTCATTCACAATAGTCACTGCATGTTAATAAAAATCCATACTTTCTCACCCTTCCTCAAACATCTATTACCAATTTGTGACTGTATATGTAAGCTCTAAAAATCATCCCAGTGTAACATCTACATCTCTAGTTTAATCCTCACTTTACTTATAATTAGCACTCATCTAAGGTACCTCCATAATGGAATTTCACCAAGATCATGGAACATTGACTTTCATTGCCAGTATCAGAAATAAAGTCTTCTTCACATACCGCAACCTTTTATTCTGCTCCCTGTAGACATCAATTTATCAATAAACAAAAGGCTAAGACGAAACCATCAGTCATCCTTAACCAAATAAACCTCTACTCATGTTTATATATATGATAAACTGTTCCCTTGCCTCTCTAATATGGTCAAAAATAAATGCTTGCATACAAAAACACACACATATATATATATATATATATATATATATATATATATATATATATATATATATATTAGATAAGCAAAGAGAAAATGAACTTTTTGCCAGACTGGATAAAATACTCACTAACCTAATTAAAATACTAATGCAACAGCATGTAATTAGTATACATATAAACAAAGAGACAAGCTTAACCCCCCCCCCCAACACCCACACAGAGATGTCGATAAATAAGCATCTTCTGTCCGGAGTCTGCATGCCCTCTCTTTGGTCACGTGGGTTTCCTCCCACATCCCAAAGACATGCTGTAGGTGGATTGGACACTCTAAATTGGCCCTAGGCATGAGTGCATGCATGTGTGTGCCATCTGTGGAAGGCTGGGCACCGGGCTGGCAACTCCAATGCCAATCATGAGCGGACAGGTGATCCACTGTGGCGACTCCTAACTGGGAAAAGCCGAAGAAGTGTAAAACACATATACATCGTAAATAAAATAAAGCAGAAATATTTCCCTGGCCACTCCTATAGGAGTAAGTATATATTGTTCCCAGCAATAGTAAGATACATTAGAAAAGATGAGAAAGTCAATGGAGCAAAAGAGATGTCTTACTATTTTTGAGTCCTATAATTGTATCTTTTTTTCAGAAAATTAAACAAAATGGAGAATGCTGGTAGAGCTATAGCCTTCAGCATACCAGTGTTGAGATAGCACCAGAAAAATATGTGAAGATGAAAACAGCAGGACTTCAAGCAAAATTAACCCAGGCTGGACAATAGTCGAATGAAAAGTAAAATGCCATGTTAGAAATAACTCTTTAGTTCAGCGTAATGCTGTCACTATGCTTGCAAGTGCTTCACACTCAGAACCATTTTTTCAGCTTTTTTATTATATTTATGATATTTCTTTTACAGTATCATCAGTATTTATTTTGGATTCTAAAGCACAAATATGTCCACCCTCACTTGTTGACTCATAAGAGTTGCAGAAAACATGGGCATGACTTCAGGTCAAGTTGTAGCAGGTTCCTCACAATATCTGACCGTAACAATTTTTTAAGCTTGCTAGACTTCTGTTCTGCACAGCATTAACACCGATTTCAAGCAATTAGCAAAAACAAACAATAGAGCTGATACAAAAGTAAGAAAATCACCTACTCATGTTCCACTCAATGTGTAAACTATCTAGCTCAAATTTTCAAAATTAAACATACCTGTAATGCCCCTATGAATTCTCTCTTAATTTTCAAACCAAAACGGAAAAAGGTCATACAAACCAACCATTCTTTAAAAACTGCAAGAAAAAACACAGGCAAGCTAGAGTTTTCATTATGTAATACCATAAATTTGTTGCAGTAGAGGCCCATGGGATATATGCAAATGAAACCTTACAGACAGTGTTTCTGCTGCATGGCTTCTGAATGCCTATGAATTTTTACTTTACTTTTTAAGGTCTTCTTGAGTACATTCCAAAAGTAAAACCAAATTCCACTAGCTATTGACAACATGTTTTGGCCTTTTCAGTGACCTCATTAACACAGTGTAAATGGAATGTTTGGCTGTACTTTAGAAACACAGGGCCTTAAACCTAGGTGATGCACATAAATATTAAGGTGCCTGCAAAATATCCCAATCATCATACAAACCAAAAAGGGTCACACACACAAGCCATTCAGTAAAAACTCAAAGAAAATCTAGCTAAGCGGGCACCTTAATGTTTAAGGGCATCACGTGGATCTAAAGCCCACTGTTTCTATAGTACAGTAAAACAAGCAACTTATCCTGTGCCGAGAGCGTTACTAAAAAAAGGCTGAAGCATTCAAATGTAAATTTGTTATACTGCGTTAGGGAAGAAAGATATCAAATTTGTGTGCATGTATTTATATTTCATTGCCAGATTCATAAAAAAATTCCAGAACAGGCAAACACAGCAGTCATTTATCTATATAACTATAAAAAAAAAGTACAATGATTAAAACTATGTGCAAACTAGCATTATATTATTACATTATAGTGTACTATACTGTTAAGATTATTCAGTAATATCTGTTTTAATCCAAAGACAAGCTAGAATATCAAAAACAATGCAATTTTCATATCTCAGATGTTTCAAAAGTCAAACATACTGCTGTCCGTAGCCATAAAGCACAAATGTCTGCACTATTTCTGCTCCATAAACTGTTGTGAGGTTCTGAAGGTGTCATAAATTGTATCTCACTTAGTGTAGGCTATTCATGGCATATTACAGACGATGATAGTCAGGCCTTTCTTCTCTGCAGATACTGCTGCTGTCCAGTTGTTTCCAGCCAGGTTTCAACCCCATGTCTACCATATGTAAATCCTGTACATTAAAATCTGTGCTGCTAGGCTCGGGTGCCTCCAAATTACCATGTTTCTTTTCTGCCAGGTGGGCAGATGTCCAGTAACCTTTATTAATTATAATTGGTGCATTAAAAATCTGGGTATCCTGATGAGTGTATCTTGCTTGTTACATTATATCCAAGGTGTTGTCTGGGCTTTTCCCCTTCTCAAAGACGAGTATGTAGTCAAGATCCAACGTGTTGGCTTTATCTGTACGTGGCTTAGTAGCAGATATGTGAGGCTTTCATCTGACCTAACGTACTTCTGTGACCTTGGAAAGCCACTGTACTCTTTTCAAAGCTGAATCAATGATTTTCTGCTAGGCATGAACCAATTTGAACAGTTTATCTCAAAGGGATTAAGTGATGCAAACTGATACTTTTCAGAAAAAATGTAGAAAGATGCCACATTTTTATTTGCAACATGTGGGCTGAGATAATGTTTTATGTCTGTGTATGTATTTATACACACATACATCTCATTTAGCAATTTTAGCTAAGTGATTAGTGCTTATATCTCCCATGATGTACTTTTAACACACATTTAGAAATACTGTGTAGAAATCAAATTACATACATTTAACTTTACATTTTCCCGTTCTTTGAATATTCAGTTCATATGTTTGCTCTTGGTATCCATTTGTATACTTCGGAACAGCTAAATCTGCAGAGATCATTAAATGCTTGAATTTTGAACAAAAGTAATATGTACAATAGACAAGTTTTTCTTTGCCTAACACACACATTTTTTTTCTGTTATGCAGAAAAATAACTTATCACTTTTTATCAGTTGAAAAACCGCAATAGTATTTTTTGTGTTTTTGGTTATGACTGCTAACAGTTCTTCTAAAACTATACCATCATCTTCTGTTTGGGGAAAATTTGCCTTTTTGTTTCAGCTCCTATAAAACAACAAATTGGTAATACTAGCAACATTCTTATGCAGCCTCTATCGATCCCACAAGGATTGCATTATCACCTGCATTCTTTTTAATAATCTTGGTGGCAATTTAGGTTTGTCAAGATTACCTTTGCAATAACAGTGCAGAGTTTTCCATAACTCTGGCTGATCCTAAAATATAATTTCATTATGGTATATTTAGGTGTCCTTGTTTAACTTTTATCCATTACTTTTTCTGAAAACAGTAAGCAAAACAGAATTTAGAATGGTATCTTTTTCAAATGTACATTTAAATAGCGATATAAGTTAAACAATTTTCCAGAGTAGTACCATCAATGGTTTATCAAGTCATCGAATAATAGGTAGGGGCATACAGCTGCAGTTTTAAAGCAAACAAATATTTGCTGTACTTATTATGGAGTATATCAAAATGGTATTCAAATAATTTTTTATTAACAAAAATAAACATATAGTAAGTGATAAACTTTAGCATGAAAATAAAAGACAACAGAAACTACACTTGCTTTATTGGTTGTACAGCAGAAAGCTAAAATAATTTTTTTAATTGTCAATAAACCATAAAAAAGTTGTGCTTTATAGAAATGCTTTGTATGTATTCTTTTCCTGAGGGGGCAAGATCCTCACTGTCCCATTCTTCATTAGAAGTCCTAAAATATGCTTCATAACATTAAGGTTTACATGCAGGTTACAAAACCCCCCGTGTTAATGGGACCGTAATATGGACAGGCAAAACAAACCACATGCTTTTTTGTGATAGATGCACAACACAAATGTTTTAGCTTATGTTATAACTCAGTGCAGCTAGCTGTGTGTAAACTAAGTTAGTAGTAACTTCCAGCAATCCAAATACTGATTGCATTTCTAATGCAAATTAGTGTATTTTAAGCCAGCACTGCACTTTGTTAACTGTATGCAGTTGAATTACTGCTTCATTTTTGCTGTTTGTGACTACTTTTTTACTCTGCACTTTGAAATTGTGTTTCATTGCCTTATACAGCATAGGCTAGATTCAGACCTGCTGAATCTAGACTGGTATCACTGTGCTCTTAAACCATCCATCCTACATTAAGAAGGCCACCCTGCATCCTTGAGGGAGAAGTGTGTAGCTCAAGACCCATCTGAGTGGGGGACTGCTTGAGAAAGGCTCAGTTTGGGGCTTTCCCATTAGTAGCTGTGTTAAAAATTTTTAAACAAGTCTGCATAAAAGCCTCAGATTTGTTCAATGCTGCACACTACAGCTGGGTTTAATAGTGCCCTGTACAGATGCAAATGCTTGGGAACATTAAATTTCTTTAGAAACCTTCCAGTAGAACCACCCCCAGTCAAGCTTCCCTGCTGAGCAAAGGGCAACTCAGTTGTGCTTTAAGCAGTGTTCTCACACTTTTCCTCCACAAGCTACTATACACCCACTGCCTTTGTACTCAATGTCAAACTAGCCTACAAGTTAAGCCAAAGTCCTAAGTGCAGCTAGCCCACTTCCTTCCCAAATATCACATTCAGAAAAATCCTTTCCCAGAATTTCTCCTGCCAGCTTGACTGATAAGCAATTGCTTCATGTATACTGATAACCATTAACTCCTAAAGCAAACTAACACCCTCTGTGAGACCTGCAAATACACTGTGGAATTGGAGTAAATTCTCTCATGTAAAAACATACTAGACATCAAACATGTTGTCAGCACACACTTCACCTCTCACACAAAATAAGACCATGACACACAAACCCACAAATGCGGAGGTACTTACTAAAACCCTTCCAAAAGAACTGAAACCTCCCAAATACACACCACCCACCCATTACACATATCCACACGCACACACATGGACACACAGACACATGCACACGCACACACGCGCACACACACACGCGCGTGCACGCACACATGCACACACACACACACGCGTACACACGCACACACACACGCGTACACACGCACACACACGCACACGCACACACACATGCACACGCACACGCACACACACACACACACACACACACACACACACACACACACACACACACACACACACACACACACGTGTCTCAACAAATAAGTCCCTAAGGCAAAACACATCAAATGTCTTGGTCAAAGGTGTCTCTATAGTAAAACACAGATGTATCCCTCACTAGACTGGACAAGGAAAAGGTCAGAGTCAACTGCCTACCAGGTGCTAGGATCTAACAAATCATGCATGAACTCAAGTCACTAAACAACAAGTACTGTTATGACTCTGTCATAGTCCATGCTGGAGTGAATGACTTGAGATATACCTCTCTGGACTGTATGAAGAAAGACATAACGAAACTCTCTGATTATGTGTCCCAGACAAGTATGTCCCTAAGCAGTATCCTTCCCTCACCCAGGCCAATTCCACAATATGAACAAAAAAATGACCGACGACTTCAACAATTGGCTTAGTTTCTGGGGTTAGTCCAGGAGGATACAGTATCTATCAGAATGGGGAGGGTGTGGTAGAGCAACTTTGCTGCTTTACTAGAGATGGTCAGCATCTGTCCCACCCTAGGCTTTTGGATACTGGCAAAGACCCTTGTCTCCCATAGTACCTTTTTTAGGCAATGTCAACAATAAATTTTCCAGTATAACAAAATATAATCGAGACAAACTCAGGGTCATGCTGATTAATGCTAGGAGTTTAAACATGAAATTGCACTCCCTGGAAGCACTCCTCACCTTGGAGGATGCTGATGTCTGTGCAGTCACTGAGGCATGGCTCAAGGCCGATGAAAGCACCCCAGCTGTGCAAGGCTACAATACCGTCCACAAGCTCAGACTTCAAAATGAGTGTGAGGGAACCAGAAGTGGAAGTGTATACATCTTCATTAAAACCAAACCCACTGAGACTGGTCAAACAGAATGACCGTCTCAAACTACTCCATTTCCAATTAACTATTGGGAAAGTACTATACCACATCATTGAGATCGATACATCCCCCACCATGAACCAGGATAAGCATACTGCCTACCTCAATTTACTGAAATTCCAAACAATACAGACCAACACCTTAGTCATGGGAGACTTCAACTATCCTTCCATAGACTGGGGGACAAAGAAAAAAACACTCTTGCCTAGAGATTTCTGTACTATAGTCTGCACCCCCAATAGGTCTCAAGTTCTGGACACAGTACTCACCAATGGGGGGGGGGTCACTGTACTTCCCCATGTGTGATGCCCTCCTAGGTTAGATCAGACACAAATCAATCTCTTTTGAAGTAACACTGGAAGTGACACCCTCACAGGAACAAAAATTATAAAACATTTCCAAAGCTAACTACAGCCTACTAAGTGGTGGTATAAAAAGCTTCATACCATTCACAATTGCCAGCATTAATGATCACTATGCAGAAGTGTACACAAATGCCCTGTACAAAACACTTAAGCAACTGCATAAACTCTGCTGTACCTGACCGGAACAAAACTGTGTCTTCCTGTAAAACAAGCTACCACGGTGGACTTCAAGTATAAACAGATTGCATAACAAGAGGAAGAAATTGTTGTCCAAAAGCATGAGGGATATCACTCTGCAGAGGAAAAAACTTCCCTCCTAAGCCTAAAAAAGAAAATCAGAACTCTTGTAAAGTCTTCTAAAGCAAATTAAGAAACTAAAATCACATCCCTAGCCAAGGATAATCATAAGGCATTTTTTAATTATGTCTAAATTCTAAAAGTGAATGCCCACCTATGGTCCAAACTGGTTGTAGATGGGATAACTCATAGTACACTGGAAGTTATTACCAACCTGCTTAACTGACAGATTCAGTGCAAACTTCACCCCCCACATCCCAAAATGTGCCTGACACCAGTCCTCTGCCTAGTATCTCTAGGAAACAGGTCAGTGCTGCACTTACCAAAGCCAAAAACACAACCTCAGTGGGACCAGAATATCCCAGGTTGTTTACTAAACAATCTAAAACAAGACCCAGTGGACCCACTTTACATTGCCTTTAATAATAGCTTGAGAACTTGCTATGTGCCTGCAGAATGGAGAACAGTGAAAGTAATCCCGCTGCTCAAAGTTGAGCCATCAACTGACACTGGAAACTACAGACCTGTAAGTCTAACCAGCCTCAATTGCAAGGACATAGAAAGAATTATCAAGGACCTTATCAACAAGGACATAGGTGATGTCCAAATGCTGTACCCAACCTAGTTCGGCTTCGGTAAGGGTAGATTATGCTTATTAAACCTGTTAGCCTTCTTTCTGAATGTCACAAAAGACATGGATGAAGGAAAGATGGTGGAGACAGCCTATCTCGACCTTGCCGAGGCTTACACAACAATTTCCAACTCTGGCATTATTGAGAAACTCTCCCAGCTGGGGATTAACCCTTACATTACTAGATGGTAGCCAAACTGGCTCACTGACAGAACACACACTATCAAAACTGGTGACTCCACCTCAACCAGTAGACCCACCACCAGTGGAGTACCACAGGGGCCTGTGCTGGGCCTTTTACTGTTTGGTATAATTTTCTCAGAAGTTCAGGCCAAAATAGATGGCCTCTGGCTCACCATGTTCACTGATCATTGCAAACTGAAAGCAAGCATGGAGTCCCCTAATGATGTCAACATATAACAAGAAGGGCTAAAACAAAAGAATTATTTCTGCCAAAGCCATGGTCTAAAACTAAATGGAAAAATGCATTATTATTCCCTTTGGTAAAACAGAATTCCCTACAAATATCAATAGTGACAGCACCCCCATGAGCTCCAACCCAGTGGTGTGAGACTTGGCAGTCAAAGTTCAGATTGCTATCAGCCTGTGTTCCCAAGTTTCCACAGTTGTAAGGAAAGCCTTCTACATAGCACACGTCATAAGCAAGGACCCAGCATCCATATCAAGGGATGCTATAACTCCACTGTACTGAACAACCCTCATCAGTCCACTAATAGAGTATAATGCACCCTTCTGCATGTACCTCACCAGACACCTGCAGCAGCTGAACAGACCTCAGAGGTTTCTCACTAAGAAAATAAGTGGACTCCAAGCCATGACCTACATGGATAGGATGAATGCCCTGTCACTTTATCTTAGAAGGCTGCTGAGAGGTGACTTGTGCATGGCCTATAGGGCAATTTCTGACTTTGCCCTAATGGAAATCCTGCACAGCCACACGTCAAATGGGACAAGAGTCACTTGCTCTAGGGATCTTAACCTAGCCTGTGACATCAGAACATGCTGGACAGACAGGCATGCCTCCCAGAGATGGACACTTCTCTGGAATAAACTTTATATTTATGTAAGACAGACTTCCTCAGTGACCCTATTCAAATGTAACCCAGATAACTGAATGGGAGACTGCAAATTTGGCCTTGAGGTGGCAACCCATTTCTCTCATGGACAGGGGTAGCCGGTGTTGATCACAGACTCACTCTGTTCATAAAGCCATTCTGCAAAGTACCCAAAAAGAACAAATGGGGATGATTGGGATTAGCATGGACAGGCCTGCAAAGACTCTAGGGCCACTAGCCTAGTAACCTACTATGAATTTGTGAACCCATGCACTGCATAGTCTAAACTACATCAGCCTCAGTAAGGGCAGTGTTTGCAGAACTGTTACTGCAGATACCTTAGTTAAACAGGAACGGAGTATACATTTTGTATGGCTTTAAAATTCAGATTAAATCAACAGCTTTGTGTCCTGAACTAGGACCCTTAAAATATTTCAAATTACTATAGCTATGCAAGTGACTTAATAATATTATATAGGAGTATATGCATACAAATGATACGGACTTAAAATGGGAAGTGTTCTGTGGAATGACAATTAAGTACATACCCATACAGGTATGGACAATCCAGTGTTTCAGATAAATTTGTGTAGGAAGGAACATTTTTAGGCCAACATGCCTTACAATGAAATGCTATGCACGCTAGACCCATTGCTACTGCAAGAGTTTACTGGATAGGGAGTGCATGAAATGCAATGCTAGAAGGTGAACATAAATACATTGATCAGGTAACAGCAAATGGTTAGGAGAAAAAGAAGTTCCCTAATGTAATATGTACAGGCACACAATGATATAAAAGTTATTATACTGAGTCACATAAGTCCAGCTATCCTGTCATATAACAGAATACTTCAGCAAATTAACACTTTTATTTAAAATGGAATGCCCAAGTAAATATTCCAGCACGCTTACCCCTTTCTGGTAGCAATTCTTCAATACATGCCACATCTTTTATGACTGAGAAAAGCCATACTTTGGGGACCTATGATGCAACAGGCCAACATAAGAGGTGTGGCTCAATTAAATTTACCCTGAAATTTGGCAAATGGTTGTTTGAGAATTGTATGCATGGGGAGGCGGGGGGGGTGTTGGTTGGCATATATTAAGGAATGCCCAACATTTCTGTTGCATTTACTGCATCAGAAACTATGGCTATCTTTGTTTGAAAGTATATATTCCTGAGATACTTTTGCAAACATTGGGTTGTGCTTCTTCCTGACTGCAACGTGTTTAGGTGTCTAGCCTGTTATAAATGTAATGCATTTTCCGTGATTCCAAGCGTTATAGGTGACACCAGATTTGCTTCCCCAGCTCTTCGTGTCTCCTGTTTGAGAATATTATGGAATAGCATGTACTCTCTTCTGAAGTGCTAAACAGGATGTATTTCCCCCCAAACTGGCTTGGCAATAGATATTTTTCTTTCTAATTTGCTATTATTAAGTCAGCCGTTCTAATCTCATTAGTTGTTAACACTTGTCAATTTAACTTTCTAATGCAGAATGATACTGATACATCTCTCATTTCTCAGCTCAACTATTTCATTCATATTCCTTCTTCACTGTAGTTTAAATAGAACATATTTTACAAAACAGCATTTAATAATGTATAAAACTATAATTAACAGACTGCAGTCATAACTGTATATTTAGGGGAGTGTCTCAGAAGAACATTATTAAAAAAGAGCTAAAGAACATTAAACAAACCAAATAATGAAATAAAAAAATGAAAAATAGTGTTTCTGCATTCCCTAAATCCACCTGCTAATTTATACATACAAACTTCCGAGATCATAGCACATCAGGAAAAAGGGTAAATTCCCACTCAATGCTGCGGGGTTGCAAGAAAAGTTTCAAGCAGGCGGAAAAACAGCTGAAAGTAGAATTCGCTCTTATGAGTATTTGTTAACAGCCATTAAATCCATCTATTTATTTCAAACTGCTGTAAAGAAGTAGGCACATATGCACTGAAGTGAGAGGTGAAAATGATTACCAACAACCATGCATAAGGCAGAGAGTGGAGTAAGCCCCCACTATGACAAAGGTAACATGGGTTTGACTAGTGGCATAGATGCTTGATGTTAGGAAATGGGTGGTCAGGCATACCTATTCGCAGAGGGAGGGAGGAAGTGTTTAAATCCCGCTTGCTCTTAACCACTGCTCCCAAACACAAACCCTGATGGAAAACAGGGAAGGAGTCATACATACAGGGACATGTGCAGAAATGCTGTGGGCATGACCTTCCAAACCGGTGATAATGGCACTTGATAGCCAAACATGTAAGAGTGTTAAGAAGTTTATTTCTCTTGTAATCCACCCTCTTGCCATTTGCAAAAAGTTTGAAAAAACATTTTTTTCCAAACAGCAGCACATCCAAACTATCTAAACTATACTAATAATAGGACTTGATTAACTCTAACACAGCAGAACTATTTAAATACATGAATAAAAGTCTTCCAGAACATTTTAGATTGACAGTAGAAATATGCAGTTATTATTTGGTCAGCGCATTTCTCACACACACTACACTTTTTCATTACTTCATTCACAGTTACAGAAACAAACTATCTATCATGGAATAGAGAGAGAACACACCAAAGTTACTCCTATGTTTCAGAAGTAGCACTATAAGCCATTTTAGCTTGCAACAATCTACAGTTTGATGTAAATGTTTCTGGTTTGAAATACAGAAATCCATTTTGTCACTTGTCATGTCTAAAATAATTCTACTAGAGAAAATCTATCCTGGCACTTATATTTTTGATATTGCAATGTAAGTGTAAGAAGGAGCACAGTTCAAACTGCTGGATGGGCATAGGTGGTCCTTATAGTGAAACGAGTACCCATGTCATTGCACTAGTCGAGGACACAATCTCTTGAATATCTTACCTGCAAGGTTTGTCACATAGCTCTTCAGAGGCACATGGTGCATACTTCCTGTGACTTGTGTAGGCCATTACTACACGACGTACTATTGAACTCCTAAATTCAGAAACATTTTGTGTTGTCCTATAAATGTATGTGCACAGTATTGCCTGCACATGGTCTAAATGTAACACAGCTCAAACTTGAATCACAGCATACCACGTATATATGGTCTCGTAATCTACAAGCCCTAGGTCTGGATCACAAATATAGCTCTCCAGTTTGCTAGGGATGAAAGGTTGAAAGAACAATGATTCTGACTTCAAACAGTTCTGAAGTAGGCAATATTTTCCACTGACTTCTAAAGTGGGTCATTCCATGTTCTGTGCATGTCTGAGTCAGACATTATCCATAAGAAGCGTTTAAAGCACTAAGAATGGCTAGGAAAAATATGAAAGATATTCATGTCATGCTTGGATGGAGTATCCCTTATTGATCAACATGATCACAACTGTCCTAAAACACACCGATGGTTCATTCCCTTCATGTCATGCTTGGATGGAGTCCTAAAACACACTGATGGTTCATTCCCTCCTACTCACTAGGAGACATGGCTCTTTCTCATGTTAGGCTGTATTATGTAATCATTATGTCTCCTACCACATTTGGTTATCAGCTCACAAGACAGACACAATCAACTAAAGCAAATGGCTTGAAAGTCTATGTTTTTATTTCTATTTTAATCTCTATCAGTGCTTTCTTGCATTTTATACTGTGCAACTCAGACAGACAATTGAAACTGTTCATGATCAGTGAAGGCTAAGCTTGGAAATTATGTAAAATATGCGGTCAGAGTAAGTTCACTCTATAAACTAGATTAGAGCACAAAGATAAGTTTGTGAATTTTGGTAAATATATTATCCTTAAAGTCAGCTGCTAGGAAAAAGTTAAAACTGAAAACAGCAGGTTGTAGCTTTTTCAATGCTACTGAAATGAATGAAGATCACAGTATAGTGTGTATTGGGAAATTTACCTTTTTCCTCACTGTAGTGCGATCTCGGAATTAGTATATATTATTTGCAGGGGGTGTGCTTGATGCATGGGGGCTTGACCCCTCCCCCTGAAAAAGCATCAGAAAAGCTACATTTGTGTTTTACATGTGTTTAAATGGAGAAGCTTTTATCATGACTGCAAGTCGGTCTCCATTCAGAAGAGTGTTTTCTAACAAGCACAATAACTGCTTCGATGTTACAAGTTTCAGCATTGTAAACATTCGCTGATGTGGGCTTCCATTCTTCTCATCTTGATTATTTAAACTTCAATAATGTGGTATTTTGATCATGATAACATATATATATATATATATATATATATACATACACACAGATATATTATATATATATATATATATATATATATTTTTTTTTTTCAGGTCTAAGATACTGATTAATCAGGGAGTGTATTACTGTGGAAACTGGAAAATGCCTGCCTAGGGGTATTCTGAAGGTCGATGCTGCAGGTGGAACTGTCTAAGAGGGGACTACTGCACTTCGAGAATAGGTTATCTGCAAAATTATTTTGTATTTTTTTTTTTAAATAGTTCCTCTGCATAAAGGATCAAACTTGCTTTAGTATATTTTTGCTGGAGGAAGTATTTTATATCAAAATGATAATATATCCAAATACTGGCTAGACAGACACACATTCAGAATTCCATACAGACACACACATGTAAACTATACCTCCCAACTTTTTAATGTAAGAAATATGGAGAAAGCCAATAACGGGAGGACAAAGGCCCAAAAATAGGAACAGATTTTAAATACTGCTCTTTTAAACTTAGAAAGTTGCTAGAACACCAGATTTTGGATTAGCATGTATTTTCTGAAGGATATGAAGTCTGATGCTCAAATGTTTGTCAATAGTTAAGTGACTTCAGTTCTCAACAATATATTAGAAAACTACAAATTGTATCAGGAATAGACTAAAAATATAAGGCAAAAAATGTAGATGCCCTGCAAAAATCTGGATACTTGAGAGGCATGGATAAACATGTGCATACACAGCTTTTTTTTCATGATTTCTGCAAACACACACACAATTTAGCATTGCAACACTCTGCACTACACCCCCCCCCCCCCATTCAATCCCCTTTACTGTCTGTGGGTTTGCTTTAACTAAGAATTTTAGTCAAAATTGACCATTATTAAGGGTTTCAATGTTCAAATCAGTGCTGATGGACGACTTGCTGCTGCAGGCAGTATTCACATGTCTAGCTATCTCTCATTTTCACAAATGTAAGCACTCATGTACACACAACCACAAACATACACACACAAAATGCAAGCATTGCAAAACTCTTTGCAATACACCCCATTCCACTCCCTTTACTGACTGTGATTTTACTTTAACTGAGGATTTAAGTCAAAAATGCCTATTACGAGTTCGTTCGACAAACCAGTGCTGATGTTGCCGACAGTATTCACACATCTAGCTATCTCTCAATTTCACAAACATAAGTACTCGTACACACACAAAGTTTTCTTTTTTCTTTTATTTCGTTTTTCTTTTCATTTTACACTTTCTATACAGCAAAGCGCTGATTAGCAAGAGTAAAAATGTTGGCTATTTGCTTAACTGTCCAAGCTTCATGGCAGCTTAATATGCTTCCATAAAGTGGGGAGCTTGTTTTTCAGCAGGCATTACCTGTACAATAACATCCTGCTGGACAATGTTCATTCTCCAAATCAGGGTTTAATGTACAGTTTGCCAATTCTGTAATCTAATTTAGCACAGTCTGGGAGACAGCGCATCATTGTACACATCTTAATGAATTTAAGAAGTTAGATCTCTAATTCAGACCATTTTAAACAATCTCAATATGCTTCAGAAAACTTCTTTTAATCATAAGCAATTGAAAGAGATGGAAATACAAATAAGATATTCAGAAAACAATACTAGAGGTTTTCAAAAAAATAATGTAGAGAATTATTCTAGTTAATCTTATCAGTGTTTCTCTGATTTACCAGAAAAAAACCATTCATAAGGTTATAATGAATCATCTCCTGAAATACTGTTTTCTTAAAAAAAAAAAAAAAAAAAAAAAAAAAAAAATGTTGCAAATACCCAGCTTGAAAGTCTTCACAGATCTCCTCAGGAAAGTCCATCATTTTAACTCAAAAACTGATATTTTAAATTCATATATTTTCAAAAAATAAAGAATGAAATAGAATTTTTGCTATACATGTGTTTATTACTGTTTTCTGTTACTATTTTAAATATTTTATATATATTTATACATATATATATATATATCTAGATATATATAAAAACTATACACGCACGTACACATACATATTTACCTACGTATAGAAGATACTATAAACTGGTAATATTATAAATAGAATCCGCAATTTGAATACTGAATCTAACAATAATCATTTGCCTTACTTTTCAAGTAAAAAAAAAAAAAATAAAAAAAAAATAAAAACTGAATCATCTTCTCTTTCGGCTGTTCCCATTAGGGGTCACTACAGCGGATCATCTGTTTCCATTTCTTCCTGTCCTCTGCATATTGCTCAGTCACACCAACCACCTGCATGTCCTAACTACATCCATAAACCTTATCTTAGTCCTTCCTCTTTTCCTCTTACCTGGCAGCTCCATTCTTAGAATCCTTTTCCCAATATACCCATCATCCCTGCTCAGCACATGTCCAAACTAACAAAATCTCGCCTCTCTGACATTTTCTCCAAAACGTCCAAACTGAGCTGACCCTCTAATATACTGATTCCTAATCCTGTCCATCCTTGTCACACCCAGTGCAAATCTTAACATCTTTAACTCTGCCACTTCCAGCTCTGACTCCTGCCTTTTTGTCAATGCCACTGTCTCCAAACCATACAAAATAGCTGGTCGCACTACCCTCTTGTACACCTTCCCTTTCACTCTTACTGGTACCCGTCTGTCACAAATCACTCCTGACACTCTTCTCCACCCATTCCACCCTGCCTGTACTCTCTTCTTCACCTCTCTTCCACACTCACCATTACTCTGAACTGCTGATCCCAAGTTATTAAACTCACCCACCTTCACCAACTCTACTCCCTGCATCCTCACCATTCCTCTATCCTCCCTCTCATTCACACACACATACTTTGTCTTAGTCCTGCTGACCTTCATTCCTCTCCTCTCTAGAGCATATCTCCACCTCTCCAGGGTCTCCTCAACCTGGTCCCTACTCTCATTACAGATCACAATGCCATCTGCAAACATTATAGTCCATGGGGCATCCTGTCTGATCTCGTCTGTCAACCTGTCCATCACCATTGCAATTAAGAAAGAGCTCAGAGCTGATCCTTGATGTAATCCCACCTCCACCTTTAATGGATCTGTCACTCCCATGGCAGACTTCACCACTGTCACACTACCCTCGTACATATCCTGTACCACTCTTACATACTTCTCTGCCACTCCTGACTTCCTTATACAATACCAAAACTCCTCTCTAGGCACCCTATAATATGCTTTCTCCAAGTCCACAAAGAGACAATGCAATTCCTTCTGACCTTCTCTGTACTTCTCCATCAACACTCTCAGAGCAAACGTCACATCTGTAGTGCTCTTTCCTGGCATGAAACCATACTGTTGATCACTAATCATCACCTCCCTTCTTAACCTAGCTTCCACTACTCTTTCCCATAACTTCATGCGGCGACTGATCAGTTTAATCCCTCTGTAGTTACTACAGCTCGGCACATCACCCTTATTCTTAAAAATAGGTACCAAAACACTTTCTCCACTCCTCAGGCATCCTCTGACTTTCCAAGATTTCATTAAACAATCTGGTTAAAAACTCCACTGCCATTTCTCCCTAAGCACCTCCATGCTTCCACTGGTATGTCATCTGGACCAACAGCCTTTCCATTCTTCATCCTCTTCATAGCTGTCCGTACTTCCTCCTCGCTAATCTGTTTCACTTCCTGATTCACTATCCCCACATCATTCAACCTTCTCTTCTCTCTCTCTCATTCTCTTCATCAGCCCCTTAAAGTACTCTTTCCATCTGCTCAACACACTCTCCTCGCTTGTGAGTACATTTCCCTCATTAACCTTTATCATCCTTACCTGCTGCATATCTTTACTAGTTCGGTCCCTCTGTCTAGCCAATCAGTACAGGTCCTTTTCTCCCTCTTTAGTGTCCAACCTTTCTTACAACTCTCCATATGCCTTATCCTTCGCCTCCGCCACCTCTCTCTTTGCCATGCACCTCATCTCCTTATACTCCTGTCTACTTTCTTCATCTCTCTGACAATCCCACTTCTTCACCAGCCTCTTCCTCTGTATACTCTCCTGTACTTCCTAATTCCACCACTATGTCTCCTTGTCCTCCTTCCTCTGTCTAGATACCACACCAAGCAACTTTCTAGCCGTCTCCCTTACCATCTCTGCTGTAGTTACCCAGCTATTTGGTAACTCTTCACTGCCCCCCAGTGACTGTTTTAATTCTTCCCTGAACTCTACCTCACAATCATCCTTTTTCAACTTCCACCATTTGATCATTGGCAATGCTCTCACACTTGTCCTCCTCTTCTTGATAAAAATAAAAACTGAATATAAAGACAAAACGAAAAAGCAGAGTCCAAGTGACAACACCACAGCTGAACTTAATATTCAAACCACGTTCAACACAATGTAAGCACTTTCGTTTTTAAACTTTAAAAACTTTTTCAGACATAGTTCTAAACACAGAGTGCTTCTTAAATATCAGAGAGGCAAGTCATGTGATCACTAGCCCCGGATGAAAAATTTAAAGGCATATCCACATAGTATGTATACGCTTAAACACTTTGCATTTAAAAACTGCAAGCATTAATAAATAATGCAAAGATCAACACCATAAACCTAAAAAAATTCAGATAGCCTATATAGGTTGTCTAAATACTTCAAATATTCTACATATATTCTACTTTTAAATTAAAAAATTAAAACCTTTGATTTTTTTTTCATTTCACAAAAGCTTTTAACTTTAACATGGGGGCTATGCTAACTGCTTCATTAAGTCCTAGGTGCCTATAGGCTTCATTTCACAATTGCCATATTACCTCCTGTCTCTCCAAATATACTGACCAAGGACCTCCCGTCAGATTCCTCTCCACCTTTTCTAATGCACTAAATTTAAAAGTGTGTTCAGGGAAGTTCGCCAAGTGTCGAAAAAGAGAATTAGTTGACTTTTTCTTCTTTATGTCATAAGTATGCTCATAAATCCCGTTATGCAATCTTTGTGCGGTTTTTCCTACATAAAAACCTTCACAGTTTAGGCATCGAGCCCCATAAATCACCCCTATGGTATCACAGTTATACCTCCCTTGAACTTTGATAGCCTTCCCTTTAATTATTATGCTGTCACCCTCCAAAATATATCTACACATACTACACCGCCCACACTTAGTCATTCTTGGATGAATGACCTTTTCGGTGACTTTTCTTTCCACCATGTTCTTTATGTTCATCCCCCTTATATAAATAATGGAGGGCTCACTTCCCAGAACATTTAATATACTAATATTCTCATGAAAGACATTAAATTTTTTTTGCATTATCTACTTAATTCTAGAACTATCCCTACTAAATGCAGTTACCAGTGCACTTGTATAGTTCTTTAAATCACTGTTCTGGTCAGCAGTTCTGTCAACTACCCCCTGTCCTGCCAATATAGGTTTACAATACCCTGTCTCCCTTTTAAAACAAACCTCATCAATTAATTCATGTACCATTAGATGGGGATAACCCTTGCCATCGTATATGCTCGCTAATGTTTCACGTTCCATTAAAAAATCTTTGTCCAAACTACTCAAACAGGCAGCCCTGACAAGCTGCCCCCTTTAGCACAGCCCTTTTCTGTTAGAACGGGTGGTAGCTTGAGAAATGTAGCAACATGTTCAAATATGTGGGCTTCCGGTACACACTAGCAGTGTATCTTCCTAAATCCCTGCTTTTTTTCTGTCAGAACATCCAAGAATGGCATACTGTCCTGAGTATGAGGATGTGTGAAACCCAGGAAGTCTGTACTTGCATTAATGTAGGGAATAAATTCCATTAATTCAGGGACCCCTTTGTTCCAAATAAGGAAAATGTCATCCAGGTAACATAAATAAAACTTTATAGCACTGTTATGCTGACTACTAAAGACAGTGACACACCCATTCCAGCATGACAACATTTGCCAAGAATGAACCCACCGGGGAAGCCCATTGCTACCCCTTCATTTTGTTTCAATATATTCTCAAAATATATAAAGTTATTCTTTAAGAATCTATCTAATAATTCTATAACATTATTGATGTTCCGTTGTTCAATTCCATTTCGTTGCAAGTGATCGTGTGTCCATTCTAAAGCTATACGTGTGAAATGACAGTATAGAGAGCCTGTATATCTATAGTCACCATAAAATCTTCATTATAACTGACATTCATCTTGGTGAAGAAGTCCCAGGAGTCCCTGCACAGGTATATTTTCTTCCCAAGTAAATATTTAAACTGTTTATGTATTGGGCGCACGCCACTGTTAATGATCCTCTCTCATCCACTACTGGTACAAAACACAATATAGCTTTAGAATGGACACACGATTACTTACAAAGAAATGGAATTGGACAAGGGAACATCAATAATGCTATTGAATTATTGGAGATACTCGAAGAATAACTTTATATATTTTGAGAATAACTTTATATATTTTGAGAATAACTTTATATATTTTGAGAATATATTCAAAGAAAAAGAAGGGCTAGCAATGGGGTTCCCCGGTGGGTTAGTGGTTAGCAAATGTTGACATGCGGGAATGGGAGTGTCGGTATATCTTCAGTAGTCAGCATAACAGTGCTATAAAGTTTTATTTATGTTACCTGGATGACATCTTCCTTATCTGGAGTAAAAGGGTCCCTGAATTAATGGAAGTTATTCACTACATTAATGCAAGTACAGACTTCCTGGGTTTCACACATCCTTATACTCAGGACAGCATGCCGTACTTGGATGTTCTCATAGAAAAAAACAGGTATTTAGGAAGATACACTGCTAGTGTGTACCGGAAGCCCACATATTCCAACATGTTGGCACATTTCTCAAGCTGCCATCCGTTCTAACAGAAAAGGTCAGCGGTAAAGGGGCAGCTAGTCAGGAATGCCTGTATGAGTAGTTTGGACAAAGATATTTTTACAGGAATGTGAAAAATTAACAAGCATGTTGGACAGCAGGGGTTATTCCAATCTAATGGTACATGAATTTAATTGATGAGGTTCGTTTTAAAAGGGAGACAGGGTATTATAAACCTATATTGGCAGGACAGGGGGGTAGTTAACAGAACTGCTGACCAGAACAGTGATTTAAAGAACAAGTGCACTGGTAACTACATTTAGTAGGGATAGTTCTAAAATTAAGCGGATAATGCAAAAAAATAATTGAATATTTTTTGTGAGAATATTAGAATATTAAATGTACTGGGAATTTAGCCCTCCATTATTTATAGAAGGGAGATGAACTTAAAGAACATGGTGGAAAGAAAAGTCACCAAAAAGGTCATTCATCCAAGAATGATTAAGTGTGGGCGATGTAGTGTGTGTAGATACGTTTTGGAGGGTGACAGCATAACTGAAGAGAAGGCTATCAAAGTTCACGGGAGCTATAACAGGGGTGATTTATGGGGCTCAATGCCTAAACTGTGAAGGTTTTTATGTAGGAAAAATGAACGAAGATTGCAAAACCAGATTTATGAGCATACTTATAACATAAAGAAGAAAAAGACAACTAATGCTCTTTTTAGACACTTGGAGGACTTCCCTGAACACACTTTTAAATTTAGTGCGTTAGAAAAGGTGGAGAGGAATCTGACGGGAGGTCCTTGGTCAGTATATTTGGAGAGACAGGAGGTAATATCGCAAATGCAACTTAAAGCCTATAGGCACCCAGGACTTAATGAAGCAGTTAGCATAGCCCACATGTTAAAGTTAAAAGCCTTTGAGAGATAAAAAAAAAAAAAATTCAAAGGTTTTCATTTTTTAACCTTATGAGTAGAATACATATATTTAGATAGGAATGTATTTTTAAAGTATTTAGACAACCTATATAGGCTATCTGAATTTTTTTAGGTTTATGGTGTTGATCTTTGCATGATTTATTATTGCTTGCAATTTTTAAACACAAAGTGTTTAAACATATAAATCGTATGTGGATATGTCTTTAAATTCTTCATCTGGGGCTAGTGATCACATGACTTGCCTCTCTTTGATATTTAAAAGCACTCTGTGTTTAGAACTATGTCTGAAGAAGTTTTTAAAGTTTAAAAACTAAAGTGCTTACATCGTATTAAACGTGGCTTGAATATTAAGTTCGGCTGTGGTGCTGTCCTTTAGACTCCGCTTTTGCTTTTTGTCTTTATATTTACTTTTTAAGTTATAAATTATCTTTCAAGGCAGTTTATTATATTAAAATGTATACATTTTTACTGTCTAAAAAACATTCATCTTTCTTACCTAAACGCGAATCTAATTTTCCACCATCGTTCTATGCTTTAGTTTTAAATAAAAAAAATAACATATTTCTTGTTTCTCTTGTATTCCAGTTAAATCAGATTTACTCTGCTAATCCATTAATTAATTTCTGTCTTGTATTGGGCAGAATTTTTTTAAACTAGAAACATCACAGTGTGATTCAAAGAGACAGGGATGCCACTGCAGCAGTTTCCACCAATATGTCCCCTCCATGCTGTATGACCCCCACCATGACATAATTATAATACAAGAGTCGACCATAAGCTGGTGTCAAACCTCTTTGTGCATTACTCGGACTCTGTCTTGCTTCTTTAGCAACGGGTGATATGATTCACGGACATTCTATGACAGCGAGTCACATTAACTATTTTTATCAAAGCCCAAGATATTCTAAGGCCAGCACAGAAACCACTGGGAACTTTAAGTCTGTCCAACAGCACAGTATGAACATCTGCTGGATGTTGCTCAGTACAACTATAACTGTAGGTCAACCATAGCACTAGAGACAGAGTAGCTGTCCCACTGTACTGCCTGCAGTTCTATGATCTATAGACAGATATCAGCAATATCAGAGTTAATAGAACACAGTGGAAAATGGTACACAATGAAATATACAAACCGTTATGCTATAACAATGTACTCTTACCACAAGAGTCTGGGGTTGCAAGGAATACAGACTTTAAAAGTTTGCAGAAATAATCTTTGGAATCAGCTAGCTATATGCAGCCCTCCCAAAGATAGGGGTAATGTGTGACGCCAAACATTAATTATTTGGGAATCTCTCTCTCTTCCATTGCAAGGCTTTACAAGTAATTTTTTTCTCATTTATTAATTTAAAAAAACAGTTACGTATCCATCCATTCATCTCACAAACCATTGAATAGCCTCCATTATTCATGGAATTTTCTAAGCAACTATGGAATGGAAGTAGATTGGTAGGTTGTGTTTTGTATCTCACACACACACACACACACACACACACACACACACACACACACACACACACACACAAAACCCTCAGCATGCACATCTAGGGACATTTTAGATTTGTCAGTCTTCCTACCAGCTGCTGTATGTCTTTTAGTTGTGGTTGGAAACCACAACCACATAAATGCAATTAGGCCATACAGATTCTACACAGAAAGCACCCCATATGAGAATCAAACCTCTGTGATATGAAATTGCAGACAGAGATAAGGCACATCTTTAAAAGTATAATGTAGTCCTTTCTTCCTCTTTGAAGCTAGTATTTGATGTAAAGATCATTTTAAAATAATAACGTTATCAGTACTTTGGTTGGAAATCCCAGGAGACTCCTTTCACAGACACCCTAATTTCCTCATCCCAGCCTCTTTCATTTACACCTGTTTGATGCCAGTAAGAAGGAAGTTTCCACTTATGAAAGCTGTATGTTTTCTCTGAACTTGTTCATCTAAATCTGCATGTTACCCAAGAATATCTGCATCAGTGTTACTTGCCTCTGGTGGCTGATATCACAAATCTGTGGATTAACTAATGAGGGAATGCTTTATCTGCTCAAGTAGCAGATTACTGTATGACAGGTATGAACATTTTTATAGGGATCACGCTGTGCAGCTCCATCCTATGTGATTTTATCGTTAAATACAGTATCCAGGTCATTAATACAAGGCTCTTTTGAATTTAAATGTCTGATTTCCTTCAGGCATGCTACTTTTATATTCATTTAAATGTTGAAACTCTCTGACAACCTTTAGTCAGTCTGGCAGTTTTTTTTAATGTATCCACAACCCTGTCATTCAGAATCTTGCTTCTGGATAATCTGGTAAAAATCTTTTTGAAATCTGGTGTTTGATGGTTACCTTTAATAGGTTGAAACATTATTAATATTTTCTATCCTAAGAAGTTATTTCAGGCTCTTTCATTACAATAGCTGTGGGCAGTTAATAACAAGCATCAATCTACAGCCATGTATTCGAGATTCATAGAATCATATACAAGGCAGCTAGGCCATGTGGCTATTTAAGCACTGCCAGTACATTCCTTTAGACCTTAACTCCTTTGTCATGGAGCAATAGGCAAGTTATACCTGGGGTGAACTTATGACTACCCATCTGATTGAATTAATTCCTTCTTAAAGGAAGATAGTGGGGCATATTGCTTAATCTGGAGAAGAATATTTTTTTTCCAGAGGAGTGGTAGTCACCTCATGATAAATCTCTTTCTCTCTCTCTCTCTCTCTCTGCACTCTGTTTTGCATATTTGCTAAAGCAGGCTCAGATCTCTGTTAATAGTGTCTAGGAAAAACTAATTCAAAGTTTAGAAACAGAATGGATGAGCATGCATATTCCATTATAATGAAATATTTAAACAATGTACTTTTTAACCACTCAGTCCTACCGCGGTGGTGCAGCGATTGCGTTGTTGCCTCACAGCAAGAGGTTCTCCCATTCAATTTTTGGCTGGAGTCTGCATGTCCTCCCCGTGGTTGGGTGGGTGTTCAAAAGACGTGTAAATGGGCATGCCTTTGTTGAAGGTTGAACGTCGAGCTGGCACCTCAGCGTTCGGGAAAATCTACTGCCAATCATTAGCGGACCAGAGTTCCGCTGTGGCGACCCCTAACCGGGAAAAGCCAAAAGACAACAACTTTTTAGCCACTCACTGGCATTTATCAGTCTCATAAGGTTTTTATTTCTGCGGTTGAACCAAAAATCAGTTAGTAATGGAGGGGGGTAAAGATGATGACCTGGATTACACAGTGTATCAGTGGAGATTATTTTAATTGCCATTAGAAAACAGGGTCTAAATACAAGTGTCAATGTTAAATGTTTTTTAAGAGAATAAAGTATTTTAAAATGTCTTTCTTTTTTTTATTTTACTGAATATTTAGTTTTCACTACTGTTTGCCATGTGATGCACATTGCATATTTCAGGGTAATTAATGTTGAAGTCTCTTTCCTTTATGTGATTGGTTTCAGATGAAAGTTTTTTTTTTTTTTTTATAATGATCAAAAAGTGTAAGATTTAAGATCTCAGATCCTAATATTTTCACTCTTCTTCGCTGCATGTTGTTGTTTTTTATGGGATGTTTGCTGGGTATTTATTTAAAACTGTTTCCACTAGGACTTCTTTTCTACTTCTTGGTCTAATGGTACCGTCATTTGCAACAGTCATGGAAGACAGAGAACAGTGTGTCAGATCTTATGTATGATTAGATATTTGATTAATGAATTGTTGACATTTGATTACTGGGAAGGTCCAACCTGGAAAGGGGCCCATTTTCAGTAGAGACCCCAAGGAGAAAAGCTCTGAAGTATTACAAAGCATTTTAAGAATAATTTTACAGGTTTTAAAAATAATACTAAAGTAGACATACTATGAAAACATTTAAGAATAGATACAAGTTATATGACTATCATTTAATATTTAGAGAATATTTAGCCAGTTTACACATAAATTAAAGGTAGGTTTGTATAATACAAATAACTGCAAAATGAAGTGACGGGAAAAAAGTATGCTTTAGATATATTTAAGAAATAATTTCTGTGAACTGCTGGAAAGCTGATAGATTTGCTGTGAACGGCAGAATTGGAATCTATTTCAAACTGATAAGTACACTTTTTGCAACTTAATTTGCACTGTGCTGTATTTATACACTTGCCTATTATTTATAATGGTGCTGTACTATTTCTGTCTCTTGTCTTCACTGTGTTTCTCCCACTCACCCTCCCTGTTCTTGTCTTGGTGTTAATCATGGGGGCTTTGAAACTGCCCACCCGTCTTGTAAGTTTGTATTTGCTCACTCAGCTGAGTGAAGTGAGATCATATTCTGATTTCAGGCACCCCTACTGTGTACAAAGAGAGCATTTGGGAAGGACAACCCCTGCAGCCTCTTAATCCTGTTGTGTTCCCTCCCTAAAAAAAAATATATATTCAGCTGCTCTTACTGTAACTGTCTTAGTTGCTGTTCTGCATGCTATCTGTTCAGTTGTTCTTACTCTGCACTTATTACTGCTTGTTAGTAGCCTTCTAATTTAATGCCTTCTGCACTTGTTTTTTAGCCATTTGTTAATTTAATTGCATTTAATTAAACTGTATTTGCTGTAATATTGATACACGTGTGCTAGCCTGCACTGCATTTGAATTGTATTTATTGCTGTTTTAGCTGCTTTTCTGTATAAAAAAAAAAAAAAAAATCCTAGCTTGTTTCCCGCCATTCCTGTAACTTGCCTAGTCCAGATACAGACTTGCTGTATCCAGGACTGTTTGTAAGCTCATGAGCTCCCCATGCCTTTCTGTGTTGGAGGGAAGCCTTCTAGCTTATCAATGGGAGTGATAAGCACTAGGAAGCCTATCTACCACAGGAGGAGTGGTTCTGGCCCAGAAATTGTAGTTTATTGGCCGTTTGGGCAGTTTTTTTCCATCTCTCTCAACTTTCTGGTTTTAAAGCACGTGTTTGCGCTTGATCCCCACCTTTCCCATAACTAGTCTAGTCCAGGTACAGATTTGAGGCACCCAAAACTAGAACTCGCAACAAACCGTAAGCTTCTGAGCCCCCCAGCCTATGTGTTGAGTGCAGCCTTCTAGCTTATCAGTGGGAGTGGTAAGTACTAGGTAGCCTGTCTACCACAAGAGGAGTGGTTCTTGGCCCAGGAATTGTAGTTTATTGATCATTTGGGAAGTTGCCCATCTCTTTCAACTTTCTGGTTTAAAAGACCACATCTGTGCTTGTTTCCCATCTTTCCTGTAACTAACCTACTGGAAAGCACTAGAAAGCCTTAAAATGATACAAGCCATCTAGCTTAAAAGAGAGACTTTGGAGTGATTGAGTATCAGTTTTCTGTATATTTTCTTGCTGTACTTAACTGTTTTCCACCTAAACGCCGATTTTTCAAACACTTACTGTGATTTAAAAGCTTATTTTTTTTCACATATTGTACTTATTTGACTGCCTGCACTTTTAAAAAGTTGTTTTTTGCTTAAATAAATTGTTTAACTGTTGTAGGCTACACACTAAAATGCGATAGCCTTTTCTGATTGCTTGTAGTCGTTTAAAGCGGTTTTAAGTGTATTTTTTCTGTTTTTGCTCATCTTTTAGAAAAACAAAAAAATTCTTGTTTCCCACCTTTTTAAGCTAGTATAGTCCAGTTTTCAGGCTAGTGCTGAATTCAGGGCTGTGTTACAAGTTTCTGAGTTGCCCATACCTTACTTGGATAGAGGGACATTTCTCTGTTCACCTGTGAGAGAGGGGAACTTTGAGCAGCCATCTGTCCCTGGAGGAGTGGCTCCAGCCCAGAAGTTAGTAGTTTAAAACTGCGTTTGCATGTTTTTGTACGTCGGGCAGCACTGGTTAGCTAGGGTTGAATTATTCCCGGCTCCACTAAGTCTCCTCTTCAGTTTTTCACTTGAAACTAGTCTAACTCTCAACCTAAGCACTCAAAAAGCATCCTACGGTCCAACACTTGATCAGACCTAATAGCAAGCACTAATATACCCTGACACTTGACTGCCCAGCAGGGCAAGGCTCTTTATCCACCCCTCACCAACCATGCGACTGAGCAGCTCACCCTACTATTCAGGCATGACCAAAGGGCAACTTCAAGTGTACTCTCCAGTCAAGCTGGTTAATCTGGGTATACCGAAGCAATGTTACAACTGCCTCATGTACACAGACAGCCCTCTCCTCCTACCGCAAAACACTAACATATGCGCGAGATGCAATTATACAGCCAAACTGGAGGCTAAGGTCTCTCCACCCAAGACTGGAACAGACAGTCATGAGGAGAAGGTCAACACTTGCACAACACCGCCAGCCTCACACAGACCTACTAAACCAGCACTGCCAAAAAATACACAAATACACAATCATACTCGGAGGCTCTAAATAAAAACCTGCAAAAGCATCAGAGAGCTCCAAATCAGACACCCATAAAACCTGCACCTCCCGTCCCAAACCAGACAGCACATAAAACACAAAATCAATGTGCTGCACAATCACAGCCCTTAAGGTGAAGTAACATACCTAACACACTAGTAATAGGTGACTCAATAGTCAGGCACACTGACACCCCACTCACTAGGCTGGACAAGGAGAAGGTTACTGTTAGCTGCCTATCGGGAGCCAGAATCCGCCACATAACACAAGCACTCAGGTCACTCCAGAACAAGTACAAATATGACTCTGTTATTGTTCATGTTGGTGTGAATGACCTGAGATGTACCTCCCTGGACTACATGGAGACATGGAAGAGCTCTCTGATCATGTAGCCCAGGTGGGTATGACCCTGACCGGGTAGCATCCTGCCCTCACTAAGAATGATACCTCAGTATAAAGAAAAAATGATCTATTTCAACAATTGGCTAAGCTTCTGGTGTCATTCAAAGGGGATCCAGTGTCTGTCAGCCTGGGATGACATGCTCAACAAACCGCGTTGCTTCACAAGAGACGGCTTGTACCTGTCACCCCTTGACTTTCGAAAACTGGCCAAGGCTCTTGCTGACACCATAGTGCCTTTTTTAAGGAAAGGCTCAAAATTCAAACCCACCACTGTAAACAGCACAAGTAAAAAAATGAAGGTTATGCTACTCAAGCCAGGAGTTTAAATCTCAAAATGCAGGAGCTCAAAGCAAAGTATGGAGAATGTCGACATCAGAGCAGTAACTGAAACCTGGTTCAAGGCTCCAGAGAGCACTCCAGCACTACTGGGCTACAACTCATACCACACATTTCAGCCACAGAACATGGACCAAAACACAAAAGAAGGGGGTGTATCCATATTCATCAAGGATACTCACATCTCCAGGTTAGTGGCAGAGCATGATACCTCTGAGATCATCCATGTGCAACTAACATCGGGCAAATCTACAATGCAAATTGTGGCCTGCTAGAGATCACCGTCCATGACCCTGGACCACCACTCTGCCTTTCTGGAGACACTGGAAAACATGAAGGTCCTACCGAACACCCTGATATTGGGCGATTTCAATTACCCTACCATTAACTAGGAAAACTACTAGAGTACAAACTCCCAGGCTCAGTGCTTCCTAGAATATATTAACTTAAATGCCCTGGATCAGCTGGTAAACTCCCCTACCAACGGCAACAACATATTTGACCAGGTTATCACAAACATGGGCGACAAGTGTTCTGTACCGGATTTCAACCAGTCACTGGTTAGATCAGACCATAAACTAATCAGCCTGGATGTCCACACCATACCACCACGCCCAACCAAGGAAACCACAGTGAAAAACTTCTTTAAAGCAAACTTCACCTTACTTAAGGCAGAGATGGTAAGTTCCACAGCCTCCTCGCTAAAGGATAACACTGCCCAAGATGCAGAATCCTTTACAATTGCACTCTATGAGCACCTACAAGGATACATGGATTGTGCTATCCCTAGCAAGACCAAGACTCACTCCCCTAAGAGAAGGAAACCAGTCTGGTGGACCCCTGCCATAAACAGCTTATACAACAGGAGGAGGAAACTAGTTCAAAAAAAAAGCAAATCCAAAGAAGGAAAGACATCCCTGATCAGTATCAGTAAGAAACTAAGATCCCTCATAAAATCATCCAAGGCTGAAAGAAAAATAGACAAGGATTCAAAAGATAACCACAAAAGCCTTCTTTAGCTATGTCAAGAATCTAAGTGGCAACTCGCAGAAATGCTCTGAGCTAGTGCAAAATAGCACAAAATATACTGAACCTACTGATATTGCCAACATCCTGGCAAATAGATTCAGTGCAAACTTCACCTTCTTCTCTCCTTCAAAAGGGCCCACAACAATACCAGAAAAGTGTAGTGTCCCAGAAATCACAGAAGCACAGGTGAAAACAGCACTTTCAAAAGCCAAAAACACAACATCAATGGGGCCAGATGGTGTCCCAGGCTGCGTCTTGCACGAACTACAGAATGAACTAACACGTCATCTAAACACGCTGTTCAACCTCAGCCTCTCCACATGCTATGTGCCCATAGAATGGCGCACAGCAACGGCTATTCCACTCCACAAAGGAGGGGCCACAACTGACCCTGGTAACTATCGCCCCATAAGCCTGACTAGCCTGGTCTGCAAGGCTATGGAGCGCATCATCATGGAACTCATTAACAAAGACATTGGGAACCTCCAAACACTTGACCCGACCCAGTTCAGCTTTAAGGGCAGATCATGCCTACTAAACCTGGTTGACTTATTCGAGACAGTTACCAAGGCCATAGACGAGGGAAAGGTGATGCACACAGCCTACCTTAATCTCGCCAAGGTGTTCAACACCATTCCTCACTTGGGTATTATAGAAAAACTCACCAGCCTGAACATAAACCCCTATGTCACAAGATGGGCTGCCAACTGGTGTACAGACAGAACTCATACTGTAAGAATAGTGGATTCCAGGTCCGACTCTAAACCAGTCACAAGTGGTGTCCCGCAAGGCTCGGTTCTGGGACCCCTACTGTTCAGCATATATTTCGCAGAAGTACAGGCAAACACAGGAGGACTATGGCTAACCATGTTCACCGATGACTGCAAACTTGGAGCCATAATTGACTCTCCGGCTGACACGGACATCCTTCCAAAAGGCCTTACTGAGACAGACACCTGGTGTCAAAGTCATGGCCTCAAGCTAAATGCCAAAAAATGCATAGTCATTCTGTTTGGGAAAAGCAAAACACCCACAAATTACCACATAGGCAGCAGCCTGCTTAATACAAAAGAGGTAATAAGAGATCTGGGGACCCAGGTAGATTGTAATCTCTCCTTTGACAATCATATTGCCAAAGTAGTTAGGAAATCCTTCTGTGTGACCCATCTAATTACTCAGGGGTTCGCATCTAGAAATAAAGAAGTTATAGTGCCCCTCTACTCTTCACTCATCAGACCCATCATAGAGTACAATGCCCCATTTGGGATGTACCTCACAAGACACTTGCAACAGCTGGAAGGACCACAAAAGCACCTCACCAAGAGGATTACTGGCCTCAAACATATGTCCTATGCAGCCCAACTGAAAAAACTCCAGCTGTACTCAGTGGCATATCACTTACTCAGAGGTGATCTCTGCCTGACTTACAAAGCCATGTCCAACTCAGAATTGATGGACATGCTCCACCTAAAGAAATCCAAGTCACTGCTAGCCACGTGCTCTACTGAGCTAAACCTCACCACAACAATAAATAGAACATGCTGGAGGGATAGAGTCCTGTCACAGAGACTCCCCATGCTTTGAAACAAAATTCCTAACTGCATTAGGCAGAGCACCTCAATAACACTCTTCAAGAGAAGCCTTGACGAGTGGATGGGTAACAGAAAATACAACCCTGGGATCACTTCATTGGCTCTGCTTGACAGAGGCTCAGTTAATTAATCAATGGGGCGGTGAAAGCAGACACACTCTGGCTAGGATTAAAAATGCCCTCGGGCAGATAGCCTAGAACCTACCTATGAACCTATAATGCACAACTGTAGGTGGGTACATCAGGATTGACCTGTGGTTGGTGTGGTTTGATCATACGAGTGAAGGTGTAGATTATTGTTGTTATATAATAACATTAGAGAGAGAAATTGCTTACCTTTCTAAAACAATTTTTTTGTATAAGAGTACTGTAGTGTTCCTCCATATTACTCCTTGTTTGATGTACTATGCATACCCAGTGGGACTTGCATTCCCATGCTTGCAAAGCACAACAGTGTAGAAGTACCAGAGAAAAAAAGAATCTCCACTGCTTTTTTTGTCAACATACTTTTAATTGAAGAAATCTGTACAAAACCCAACATAATAGAGGGAAAAATGTCCAAAAATTTTGCTCATATAAACTTAGAAAGTTGCTGGATGTTAGCATGCATTTTAAGAATGATATGAAGCCTGAATTTGAAATGTCTGTCACTATTTAATACCTTCAATCCCCTGTGGCTTGCCTGAAAACTGCACTTTTTTTTTAGGAGAAACAGATCAAAACTAAAAGTAAAAAATCTGGGCATTTGAGAGGTATGCTGCCAATATTTTGCAAGGATCAGTGCAGAAATGCAATGAAAATGAGGTACTTTTCTGATCCTTTATTTTTACAGAATATACTTGATATTTCTCATATTTTGATCTGAAACTCAGCATATACCACTAGAAAGTTTGGCTGCTCAATGGTACTTCAGTGGACATATTTTTTTCTATTGGTATATGTTCAATTTACAGTGGGTATCCTGGCTAAGATGTCCAATCAGCATACCGATTTTTGAATACTAATGCAGTCATTATATAATTAGAAAGAAAGCCAGAGGAGAGAAATCGATAGAAGTAAGGAAGTGAGCGAAGGAGGGAGAGTAAGGAGGTGTAAGGTATTAATAGTTACTTGTTCACATTTAGGGATAAAGTTTATCCTGGTGTTGAACAAGAACTAAGCCAGATTTTGGCTAAGATGCATTTCAAAATCCTTTTGAAGGACGGGGGGGGGGGGGGGGGGGAGGGGGTGCTGACCTGATTGCTACAGGTAACAAGAACCAGACCTTAGCAACATGGTACGAATACAGAAAATGCACAACAGATTTGATAGGTTTGTGGACAGAGAGGAGTTTTTGGTCATTAGTTTCTAATGACCAACCAGAAACATAGTTGTGTAGAATGGTATTTAGTGCTGGACAAGCTGATGGATGCAGGATAATTTCATATATATATTTTTTTTTATTTTACTTTACATTCCACTTCTGAACTGGTATCAAAGGAGTTAATTTAATGAACAATTCAGTAAATATGGTGACGGTCAATGATACTAAAGTTGGTAATGGCAACATTAAGCATGACTGTTTCATGCAGAGATGCATGTATCTTTTCAACTTTATAAAAAGAGTAGCAGCAATGACAGTAAAAGGGATCGTAGACCCTATAGGGCCTATACAAGGCTACCCATAACAATTCCCTGGATATTTCTTCCCACTATTTACTTCCCTAGACCCCTGTCTAGCAGGGCAACTGTCATGATCCCTGGGGTGAATTTCCTATCTTCTATCCAATCATCAAGATTTGTTCTGAAGTGGGCCAAGGAGGAGCTCTGCTTGACATGTATGGGCAAGTCTATTCCAGAGTATTGGGAGTCTCTGGGTCAGGAACCTATCCCTCCAGCATGTTTTGTTCATTGTGATGACAAGGTTTGGATCCCTGGAGCATGCGGCTCTGATGGATTGTGATTTCTTTAAATGGAGCATGTCCAACAGCTTAGGGTTTGACATGGCCTGCCTTGTATGTTAAGCAGAGATGGCCTCTGAGTAGATATGCCACAGAGTATAAGCTGGAGTTTTTTTTAGACGGTCAGCATATGGCATCTGCTTTAGGCCTGTGATTCATTTAGTGAGTTATTTCTGTGGCCTTTCCAGCTGTTGCAGATGTCTTGTGAGGTACATACCAAATGGGGCGTTATACTCTATAATGGGTCTAATGAGGGAGGAGTACAGTGTGACAATGACCTCCTTTTTTTCCTGGATAAAAAGCCCTTAGTGATGAGGTGTGTCACATAGAAGGATTTCCTGACTGTTGTGGCGATGTGGTTATCAAAGGTGACACCACTGTCCACCTGTGTCCCTAGGTCTCTCATCACACTTTGGTGTTTAGTGTGCTGCCACCTACGTGGTAATTCATGGGTACATGGTTTTCCCAAAGGGGATAACTATACATTTCTTGGCATTAAGCTTGAGCCCATGGCTCTGGCACCAAGCATCTGTTTCTGTAAGGCCCTTTTGTAGAATATCCACATAATTTGGGGATTCAATAATGGCTTCCAGTTTGCAGTCATCTGCTATCTTTGTTAGCCAGAGTCCCTTAGTGTTGGGCCTGTACTTCAGAGAAGTAAATGCCAAACAAGAGCGGTCCCAGGACTGAACCCTGAGGTTCTCCACTTGTCACTTGTCTGGAGCTGGATTTGGAGTTGGCTACTTTTACAGTCTGTGTTCTGTCAGTAAGCCAGTTGACAACCCATCGAGTGATGTAGGGATGTATGCCCAGCTTAGAAAGTTTATCTATGATTCCAGAGTGGGGGATGGTGTCAAAGGCCTTGGTGAGGTCCAGATAGGCTGTGTGGACTGCCTTACCCTTGCCCACAGCTCTGGAGACTGATTCAAAGAAGTCAATCAGGTTCAGAAGACAAGATCGGCCCTTCACAAACCCAAACTGGGTGGGGTCCAGTGTTTGAAGGTTGCCAATGTCTTTGTTTATAAGTTCCATGATAATGCATTCCATGCCCTTGCAGATCAGTCTCGTCAGACTGATGGGACAGTAGTTCCCGGGATCCAAGGTGGATCCTCCCTTGTGGAGTGGGATAACTGTAGCTGTGCGCCACTCAGTGGGCACGAAGCCTGAGGTGAGGCTATGACTAAACATGACACTTAGGTGAGGTGCCAGTTCATTTTGTAGTTCATGTAGTACAAAGCCCGGGATGTCATCTGGATGCTGTATTCTTAGCTTTGGAGAGTGCGGTTTCTACCTGTGTCACCATGATTAATGGAATTTGGCAATCTTTTGATATTGAGATGGGCCCTTAAGGGGGGTGAAGTTGGCACTAAACTGATCTACCAGGATATTGGCAATATCCTTGGGATCAGTATATTTAATGCCATTCTGTTGTAGCTCAGAGCAGATCTGAGCATTGCCATTTAGATTCTTGACAACTATAGAATGCATTGTAGTTGTCTTTGGAATCTTTGCCAATTTTATTTTTGTAACTAACTTTTGAGGATTTTATGAGGGATTTCAGCTTCTTAATGAGGCTGGTAAGGGAGTTTTTTGCATCCTGGGATTTTCTCTTTTCTGCAACAGTTTCTTCCTTCTGTAGTATAGTTTGTTTATGGCAGGGGACCACCAGATTGGCTTCATTTTTTTGGAGGAGAGCATCTTGGTTCTATTTGGGATGGCACGATTCATGCACAAGTGGATGTGCTCTTACAGTGCTTTAGTGTAGGATTCAGCAGTCGAACTTTCAGACCCAGTCTGCATGGGTGCCATGAAGCTTGTCACTTCTGATTTGAGTAGCAAGAAGTTGGCTTTGGAGAAGTTTTTTATGGAGGATTCCCTACTGGGGGGGGTGGGATGTGGATGTCAAGGGTGATTTGCTTATGGTCAGACCTGAACAATGAGGGGTTGACCACTGGTACAGAGCATCTATCTCCCATGTTGGTAATGACCAGGTCTAGGATATTGGAGCCCCTGGTGGGGCAATGGATTAGTTGATCCAGGGCATTGGAATTTATGAATTCCAAGAACCATTGGGAAAAGGTGTTGGTACCAGAGTAGTTTTCCCAGTTAAGAGCAGGGTAGTTGAAATCACCCAGGGTTAGGGTGTTTGGTTGTATCTTAATATTTTTCAGTATGTTTAGAAAGGTGTAGTGAGAATGTTGGGACATGGTGGGGGATCTGTAGCAAGCTTCAATTGGATTGCAGTCTTACCTAGTGTTAGCTGCACCTGGAGAATTTCAGATGCATTGGGTTGGGCAACTAGCCTGGAGATGTGAATATGGACAATCCTCCACCTTTAGTGTTTCGGTCTTGGTTTGGTGGCTGAAAAGTGTGGTAAGAGTTGTTGCCTGGTATTGCAGGGGTGCTCTCTGGAGCCTTGAACCAGGTCTCAGTTACTGCACAGATATTGATGTTCTCCATTTTTAGGAGTGCCTCGAGCGAGTGCATTTTCAGGTTTAGATTTCCAGCATTGAGTAGCATTACCTTCAGATTTTGCATGCTTGTATCTGTTACGGTGGTGGTTTTGTCCTTTGAACCTTGCCTAAAAAAGGCACTATAGGGGTAGCAAGAGCTTTAGCCAGTAACCTGAATCCCAGGGGTGATAGGTGCAGACCATCTCTGGCAAAACATCGTGGTTTGTCAGTCATGTCTTCCCAGGCAGACAGATACAGGATTTCCTTTGAATGACACCAGAAGCTTAGCCAATTTTTGAAGTCAATCATTTTGCCCTTATACTGTGGAATCATTCTGGGCTTAGGCAGGATGCTACTCGGGGCTAGAGTCATACCTGCCTGGGCCACATGATCTGAGAGCTCTTCCATGTCTCTCTTCATGTAATCCAGCGAGGTACATCTTGTTGCTTGGACAGGTTCATGTTAAGGGCCTCTGCATATGCGGGTTCAGTGTTGCTATGCGTGGATGTTGATGGTGTGTGTGTTTTGAAGGGCTATGGGTTGCTTGAGGGTTCTCCTCTTGACTGTCTAGCACAATCCTGGATGGGGAGAACTTTGCTTCCAGTTTGGCTATGTAAGTGCATCTCTCGTAGGTTGTAGTGTTGGGTGATAGGAGGAGCGGGGTGTCTGTGTACATGAGGCAGTTGCCGCATTGCACCAGTATGCCCAGATTCACCAGGTGGACAGGAGAAATCACCATAAGCTGCCCCTTAGACATGCCTGTTTAGGTGTTTTTTTGTGTAAAATACAAGAGCTGTTTTCCCTTACCTTTGCAAGGTACTTTGCAATTATAGACTTAGTGCCTATGATTAATTTCTCCTTATTGACAAGGAGAGTTGAGTGCTTGTATCAGTTTCAGGCTTCACAGTGCTTTCCAGCAGGTTCTAGAGCAAGTGCTAGTCACAGCGGTCTAGATTTTAGTGCTACTGCTGAGAAACCAGCTAGTTCTAAGAGAAAATTTGAAGAGCAGACTTTCTGGCACCTGTAATAGTTTAACTGTAGACCTGCGGTGCTGCATGATGCAAAAAATGCGCAAACACCCATGTTTTTAAGCCAGAAAGTAGAAAGGGAGAGAAATCAGTCCAATAAGGCTAATAAAATTACAATTTCAGAGCTGGAAACCACTCCTTTAGTGTTAGATAGGCAGTACAATGCTCACCACTCCCACTGGTAAGCAGTAGGACTTCTCTCTACCACAGCAAGGTCTGGATAGCTCTGAACACAGAAAATAAATTCCTGAGACAAGCAAAGCCTGGGACCTGGACTATACTTGGCTAGGAAGTTAGCAAACAAGATAGTAGTTTTTTTGGGGGTTAAAACAGGCTAAACAATGCAATAATACAGTAAATAAACACAGAAAAGGCCAACACACTTGAGTGTGTAGTCAAACAGTAAATGCAATTAAAACTCTACAAAATTAGCAATCTAAAACTTTTTAAATGAAGCAAAGTAAGTGCACAACTGAAATATGATTTAAGAGGCAGTAAGTAATACAGTAGAATAAGTAGCTAATCTACACATACAGAGAGGTCTATGTATACAGAAAAGCAGCTAAAGCACAAACAATTCAGATGCAGTTCAACTTAGAGCACTTGAGTTGCAGCAGTATTAAGGCAAATACAGTTTTAATAAATGCGCTAAAATATACTCTACATTTCCAAAATGTTTGAGAAGCAAGTCAGAACACAAGGAGATCTAGCCAATTTGTTTTTTTTTTAAAGAAATGGAGAAAGGAGGAACAGAAGGCATTCGCAGATGTTCTCTCTGTATTAGGTAGAATGAGCTAATGACACTAGACTAGGAGAAGTGTCCCAGATCAAATTTACAGTAGGGGCGGGCAACTGCAAAGCCACCAAGTATAACAACAAAACACTAACAGGGAGTGTGGGAGCAATAATAAAGGTATTAGCCTACACTGTTTTAGACAGTAAACACTACAGAAATCTTTATGATGGCAGTGAGCCACAAAATGAAAATTTGTAAACGGATAAAGGAGCAAAGAGACTCTACAGAATGCTTTTAACTGAAAACAATTCAGTTACCTATGCAGATTAATTAATAGCAATAAAATACAGTAAAAGGTATGCATCAGGCAATAAAAAGTGCTATATATAAATTGCTAGAAGCAATAGCCAGTATAAATAAGCCAAAATAACAGGATACTTATCTTAGATCAGAGTTGCAGTCAATGCCCCTCCTCCACTCTGCTCAGTGTGTATAGACAGAAATCCTCTCAAAGTTACGGCTTAAATACCAGAAGATATAACCTTAGACAGCTTTAAAAAAAAAAAAAAAAGAACCAGCCCCCACTAGCCAACAGCCAATCAACACAATCCTGCCACAAAGGTAAAGAAAGGCTTCTGCTAATTCAAGATGGCCTAGTCATGTGCTCAGAACAATCACTGCAAAAACAAATGGGCCCAAAGCCAGCAAATCTGAACTGGGACAATACTAAAGCTATTAGAATGTACTGTTTTAGACAATTAACACTACAGAAATCTTTATGACAGCAGTGAGCCACAAAATGAAACTTTTTAAACAGATAAAGGAGCAAAGAGACTACAGAATGTTTTTAACTGCAAACAAATCAGTTACCCATGCAGATTAGTGAATAACAATAAAATACAGTAAAAAGTATGCAGCAGGCATTAAAAAGTGTAATATATAAATTGCTGGCAATAAAAAGTGGTATATATAAATTGCTAGAAGCAATAACCAGTCTAAATAAGTCAAAAAACAGGATACTTAGATCAGAGTTGTAGTCAATGCCCCTGCTCCACTCTGCTCAGTGTGTATAGACACAAGCTGAGCGAATGTACTGAATATGGAAGTGAGAAACTGTATGCCATTAAAGTAATTAGCATGAGTATCACGTTTAATATGGAAGAAAGTTTTGAAGAAATTGAGACCATTTTGCTGGAATTCAAAAGGCAACATTGGGACTTAGCAATGTTAAAGTACAATGTATAGTATAAATGGGTCCCCAGAGGACTTTGCATCAGCAGAACACTTACAGGAAATAGTTTCAACCAGAAGTTTTTACACGATTGGAACAACATCAATAAAAAGGCAGGACTGGAGCATGTGCGTTTCTGAAGGAAACGTGGTGAAAATACACAACAGTGAGGACAGAGAGTTAGACATTATTGGTGTCAAACAGTCTTGCAGATTCCTGTGAAGAAATTGACAACATAATGAAAACTATACTAGATAAAATCAACAAATAAGATTGTTTTCTTAGTAAGAGAAAAAACAGGATGATCAACAGAGACACCAATGATTACAAGGTGGAGAATAAAAAGAAATAAGAGGTCTAGTGCAAAAAATGAGCAGCTCAGTATTAATTGTGTATCAAGTATAGCTCTGGATCTTAGTGTAGCAAACAGAATTGTGAGATTCCAGTGATTTGTTAGACATAACCTCCCCCCTCCTCCACCAGCAATTTAAGAGTGATGAGATCAACAAGAATAGCAAATAGGAAGTAAAATCAGGGTCCAGTAGAGTCGCCCATGGTACACATGGATTGTCATTCAAAAGAAGGCAACAAAGATGCCAATATATTTTAACATATTTGATTTATCCAATAGAAATTTAACTATCAAAGATATCGAACTGTTAAAAAAAAAAAAAAAAAGGTTTTCTATTTTATTATTCCTTCATTAAGGCTAATATAGTAGACACTATTAACAGTCTTAAAATCTTCATATGAAAAGTATAATTAGAAGTGTATTTTAAAAACACTAATAAGGTAACCAGTGAAAATAATCTTCTGAAGCCTTTTGTACTTGATCTTCCATTTCATCATGATCGTTTAGCTTTTGAAATCCCCATGAAGTAGGAGCAAATTTATCTAAGGATAATACTAGTCATGTCAAAAAAGCTGTAAGCGGTTGTGTAACTATAGTTACGAATACTGGGGACAGTAATAGAAAAATGTTTACTTTATTAAATGATAGCGAGTTTTAGAGAGAGATCACTGAAAGTCAAATTTACAACCACAATACAGGTATGTTGTCAGCTAGTTTTACAACAATTTGATTGATATAAGTAAAGATTTTTGTGAATTTTTTAAAGCGTAATCTAGGAGTATTTTTTGAATACCCCAAATTCATAAAGATGATAAAGGTCCACCCTTGAGTCCTATTGTACTTTCCAAGGGATCTAAGCTTGAATATATTTCTAATGTTATCAACAGGGTTTTAAAGAATGCTGTTTAAGTTATTCTGTTTTATATCACACATTTCATATTGAAGTAGATACATTTGAAAAATAACTTTTTTCTGTTGATATAAAATCCTTATACACAGTAATTCCATTATACAAGGGGAATGCATGGGCCTGCAACATATTTCTGGAAGATACCAATTATAAAGTACATCAACTTTATTAGTGAATATATCAATGATGTTCATATGTAGGTACTAGGCTATTGGCCCTAGGGCCTTTATAAACCTAGCCAAATGATACCCTGGCTTTTGCCACCCAAGAAAATAATTTTCCTGTTCCCGTCAAGCAGAGCCACAGAAGTAATCCCTGGGGTGAGTTTCCTATCTCCCATCCAATCATCAAGATTTTTCTTGAAGAGTGCTAATGTGGAGCTTTGTTTGATATAGACAGGTAGTTTGTTCCAGATTATGGGAAGTCTCTGGGACAGGAATCTATCCCTCCAGCATGTTGTTTATTGTGGTGACACACTGAGTTTGTGGGCTATGTGTCATTTGGGTTGTGTTGCGGGGGTGGAAGTTGCTTGCGTTTCTGCTTTGGAGGTCCCTGTTGCTTGGGTAGATTTTTTTGGGAGCCTCCGCTAATGTAGGTGTGCATTTTGTGTTTCTGTGTATGTGTTTTGGTGGTGTAGGTTTTGAGGGACTATGTGATGAGTGTGGTGTGATGCAAGTGTTTACCTTCTCCTCTTGACTGTCTAGTCCAGTCTTGGGTGAAGAGAGGCTTGCTTCCAGTTTGGTTATACAAGTGCATCTCTCACAGGTTATAGTGTTGGGTGGTAGGACAGGATTGTGTGTGTACATGAGACAATTGTGGCATTGCCCCAAGTTGCCCAGATTCATCAGGTAGACAGGAGAAAACACTGGGAGCTGACCCTTAGACATGCCTGGAAAGGTGATTATTTATTAAGTACTAAAAACTGTTTTCCTCTAGACAAGTGAGGAAAGTTGAGTGCTGTAGTAATTTGTAGCTTATTTAGTGCTTACAATGAGTTCTGAACAAGTGCTGAGCTCAAAGAAACAGATTTGAGTGCTGAAACTAGAAAACTGGCTAGTTCTAAGAAACAAAATTAAGCTAGAAGGCTTCCCTCCAACACAGAAAGGCTTGGGGGCTCAGAAGCTTACAAAAAGTCCTGGATACAGCAAATTTGTAACCTCTACTAGACAACTTATAGGAAAGGCAGGAAATAAGCTTAGAATATATATATATATATTTTGTAAAGAGGAAAGGAGGGGCAGAAGCTAACTGGGTTGGCCTTCTCAAATGATCTCCCTGAAACAGGTAGAATGAGGTAATGACACTAGACTGGGATGAGTGTCTCAGATCAAATTTACAGTAGGGGCGGGCAACTGTAAAGCCACCAAGTATAAAAATACGATATCAAGAGGGAGAGAGGGTGGGAGAGAAAAATCAGAACATACAAACCCAACCGTATGCTTAACAATTCTAGAAAATTCTACTTAATACCTCACACACTGAGTTAAAACAAAGAGTTAGAAGGTCACACTGAAAAACCAATCAGTAAAAACTAAATGAAAACTCCAGCCAAGCTAGAACTTCCAATGAGTGACCTCCCAAACCTCCTGTAACAGAGGCACATGGAATATATGCAAATGACCCTTATGAACATCAGGTGTTTCAGCTTATATGGTGACTCGGATTGCCCATGACTTTTACGTTTGAAGTCGTTTTAATGGACAATTTCAGGCCAATAAAGCCAAACCCCACTACTTGGATATGCATATTTCGGCCTTGTTATGACCTTGTCAACATAGCACAAGCAGAGTGTTTGACTAAGCATAAGAAACACAGGGTTGTTATACCCAGCTGATGTCCATTATCATAAGGGTTGGCTGCAAAATATCCCAACTAACAAAAATTAAAACAAAGAGTTAGAAGGTCACACTGAAAAAACTATCAGTAAAAACTAAACGAAAACTCCAGCCAAGCTAGAACTTCCAATGAGTGAACTTCCAAACCTCTTGCATCAGAGGCACATGGGATATATGCAAATGATCCTTATGAACATCAGGTGTTTCAGCTCATTGGCAATTCTGAATGTCCATAACTTATTTTGTCATTTTACTGGACAATTTCAGGTCACTCAGTGGAAGTTATAGCTTTGCTGGAGTTTTCATTTTGTTTTTACTGATTGGTTTTTCAGTGACCTTCTCACTCACTGTTTTAGTTTGTTGTTTGGGATATTTTTGCAGTGACCCTAATAATGGACATCAGCTGGGTATAACAGCCCTGTATTTCTAATGCTTAGTCAAACACTCTGCTTGTGCTGAACAGGTCATAACAAGGCCGAAATATGCATATCCACAGCTAGTGGGGTTTGGCTTTATTGGCCTAAAACTGTCATGGACATTCAGAATTGCCAATGAGCTGAAACACCTGATGTTCATAAGGATCATTTGCATATAACCCATGTGCCTCTGATGCAAGAGGTTTGGGAGGTCACTCAGTGGAAGTTCTAGCTTTGCTGGATTTTTCATTTTGTTTTTACTACATAAGAAATCATGGAATTTTTGGGTGTAGCTACACTTTATGTATGGGTTTCCTAGTTTATCCACAGGTAAAGACTCCCAGGATGATCTAGCTTTTATGTATATGCAGGTCATCCAATCAATTTAAGAATGGGTATTGTTTTGCAGGGATCACTGAAGAGGTCCTGTATCATACTATGATCTTATAGCTGGTTTCATTTAGGCTCAGTTAAATCCAATAAATTTATGTTGGTGAGTCTCTGGGGACCTGTCTTGAGGTAATGTGGTCTTTAGAAAACACTGATACTCTACCACAGTTTGCATGGACTCTACATGTGTGCTATGCCCAAAACCCTGGTATACAGGGGATCAAACCTCTAAAGTTGATCTCATACTAAATTGGGAAAAAAAACTAAAATAATGAGGTGATAAAGGCCCAAAATCAGGGATGTATTTTAACATTTTTTTCTTATAAACTTGGAAAGTTGCTGGAATAACCGGTTTTGTGTTCCCTTGCATCTTATGAAGGATATGAAGTCTAAAACTCAGATTTCTATTATTTAGTAACTTTAATTCTCGGTGATTTGCTAGTAAAACAATTTTATGAGGAACAGACCAAAAATCGGAAGCAAAAATCTGGATAGCTGAGCGGTATGTTTTTTTCACACTAAAAGCAAGTTTCAGTAATAATACACACACACTTCCCTGGTTAGGCCAATAATAGAGTGCAGCGGTCCTTTTGGTATGCTCCTTTCCAAACACCTGCAGCAACTGGAGAGATTACAAATGTTCCTTACAAAGGAAATTCAGGGTCTTCAAGATCTGCTTTATGCAGACAGACTGAAATCACTGTCACTTTACTGCGTTTCTTACAGACTGCCCAGAGGTGACCTGTGCCTTGCATATAGAGCAATCTCTGACCCCCCCCCCTTTAATGGAAATGCTGCAAATTTGCAAGTCAAATGGCACAAGGGTCACTCACTCACTCAAAGGCCCTTAACCTGTTATGTGACATCAACAGAACTTTCTGGAAGGACAGATATTTAAAATGCTCACAGAGTTTGCTCCACACCTTTGAAAGAAGCTTCCTATCCATGTTAAACAAAGCCCCTCGTTGGCCCTATTTAAGCATAATTTGGACAACTGGATGGGTAACCATAAATTCACCCCAGGAGCTCCACCTGTGTCCCTGTTGGATTCGGCAATATGTGATAATTTTTGTGTCTGCTTTAAGTAGACACCCTTAGGAACACGGGTTTACCTTGGCTAGCCCAGTAACCTCCTATGATAACTGCACTCCAAATATAGGAGGAATTCAAAGTCTTACAATGTGTTAGACGCCTAACACTGTGCAGCATGCACTGATATTCTCCAGTGTTTTAAATTGGAAGATCCATTAACTGGACACACACACACACACACACACACACAAGGTGCTTTGCAGACACCAAAGCCTTTAGCCAATATATGGATGTCTTGGAGTGAAAGGTGTAACCAAACTTGAAAAGCAATTGCTGATGTTTAACTGTTCAGATCCATGCAGGCCCATACTGACCCACCTTGAATAATATCCGCTACTGACCCACTTGTTAAAAATCAATCTTTTCCTTGTACCTTGGCATCATTCTTTGTGAAGTTGGGATTCCGTTCAATACCAGAGTCTTTTCTGCATTTGTGATATGCATGCAGAGCACGGCAATGTCTCCCTGTATTTCCTGTAGTGTTTTCAGTGCCAGGTCATTTACACAATCATGTTGGAGTGGTATTTGTTCATGTTAACAGTACTGAGGACCAATGAAATGTCGTAGATAGTGGCCCTGGAAACACAACTCAGTCTCCCTATTTTTGTCAGTCCTTGTGAGGGGCAGAGTCTGTGGATCTTAGCATGGGGTCATCAATCACAAGTACATTACTGTTAGTGGAGGGTATAAGCTTCTTCACATGGGGCAGTCTCCCCTCCCCGGTCACTCCTGATTGTGGATATGGCATTATGTGTTGTCATACTTCCATTAAGGTGACAGCTGGTCTTGTCTGATGTATTAAATTTATTATTACTGAACTGGCAGTCTGGCTACAGGTGTTTACCTTCACCCTTTATTCTACATGTTTAGGTTAAATCTCTGCATTTGGAAACTATTCTGTGAAACTTTAGCGGTAAACTGGGGAATGAGTGCATGTACATATTACAAATATGCATAATTTTGTATTTATTTTCATTCTTAAAATTAACAAAATACTAACTACATCATCAAATGAGGGCACTTGGAGGCTTGAACTCAATGTACATCATTTGTAAAATTGTAGTGTCCCATTTATTTCAGTCATCTACATTAGGTTCGATTTGCACCATAGCTATATGAAGACTCCTGCTATTGACCACCATTAATGCAATAGTTCTAAGCAGATATGATTTGCAGCTACTTACTATTTTTAATGGGTCACAACATGTTGCTTCTTACAAGCAGTATGAGTAATGTTTATTAGATCAAAGGACAGAAATCTCTAGTCGTTTGTGTAGTTTATTAAAGTTAAGTAATGGTATAGATTTGTTAATAAAGTGTCAGAGATCCTTAGTCCTGTATTTATATGAATGAAACATTTTATATGCAATCTGCACTTAGATTCACAAACCTAATTATTTTCTTTGGAGCATTCTCGTATGCTACATAGCCAATAAGGAAGGGCTGCACAACAAATATTTTAATTTATAGTAGTTCTCAAGGAATTTGCTAGGTTATGCATTCTGAAAACACACATATTACAGATGAATGAATCAATGAATTCACTAATTAATTAAATCTGTTTATTTTTAAGACATGTAGAATGGAAGAGCCTTGCTGATTTTTGCCCTGATCATCATGCATCCCTGTGCAGAGACCCTCAAAATCTATGCTCATATCTATTGTCTATGAACAAGTACCTATTCACACCTTATGCCTCCTTACTTCCCCTTCTTCACTCACTTCCTAACTTTAATTTCTCTTCCCAAACTATCCTATTATGCCTACTACCCTTTTTATTATCCCAATTCATATTGCAGTTCTTGCTTGTATTACACTAACTTGCCTTTAATTTCTCAAAGCTGGCTAAAATTTCTATAAATATTAAATTCATTGTCATAAGTCTTATCTGTTCTTAACCAATGTTTTCACATAATGTCTGATGTGGCATAATTATTTAAATTGTAGAAGTTTCTGTATTATTTTTAAGACTGTAAAATTATTGTTCTTAAAATGTTTTTGTAATGCCTTGGAGTTTTTGTCCCAGGCCTTCATTGAAAACGGGTAGCTACACAGTTGGACTTCCCTGTTAATCAAATGTCAGTCAATCAATCAAATCCCTAAATTCATTTCCTCTCCTTCTAATTTACCATTCCCTGGAATGTGCATGGACAACGCTTTCATTTGTATAAATGATCACTCTTAAAAATCAAATGGCACACATCAACTCTTCTTAAATGAAAGCCTACACAGATAACTAAAATATTATGCACCATGTAGTATTAATGCCGCATACTCATGCATAGACCTGCTTCTACTATGACTCACTGATTAACTCACCAAGCATCACTAGTCAGGAAATCAGCCCAAATCAAAAATTAAATGTGTTTTTTTTGTTGTTGTTTTTTTTTTTTTTTTACAAGAGGCAAGACCCCCCAGTGCTCCCCAACTTTGAAAGGAACAAGCCCCCACACTGCCCCAAGTTATATACACTCCATGTTTACACAGACACAGGGAAGGAAGACAACCCCCAAAAGAAAGGAATCACTCCTCTGCACCCTCAGAAACTGCACTGGGACTGATTTCCTATGGAAAATACCACCTGGGCATTTCAGCAGCATGGAGTTTTGATCAATTACAACCCATATGTACATAAATCACAGGAAGTAAAACAGTGCAGTATAGACTTATAAAGAATAACCACTGAGGCATCTAGGTCCAAGGAGACTGCTGTACCCATCATTTTTTGTTATACAGTATGCTCCAGCAATATAATTTCACAGAATTTAATGACAGTGAATAATGAATATCAAGACAGAGACAATAAATAGAATGCCCTTAAATTAATGGTGTAGTCATTTGTCACAGATCTACAGCAAATGATGAATGCACTCAATTTTGTTATTAAAAATATAATTTTGGAGGACAGCCACTGTGTGACAGCATTTTCCTTAGGTTATTGGTGACAATTTACATGTTTGGGTTGTGTTTGCCGGTTTTACAAGCATCAGTAATACAAATACTAATAAAAATCATAGTATTCTTTTAACATTTTCATCAACCATAAAGAATGCAAACTTATCCTTTATAAGCAGTTCTTGTCTTTAAACGTTTTGCAAAAACCTTTGTGGGATCCAGTCATCAATGTTTTTATAAAAAGAAAGCAATGAATCAAGAGGCGGACTAAAAATGAAATACATTAAGTATTGTTTGTTGCATTTGTTATAACCACTATCTGCGAGATATTTGGAAATTCCCCATATTCCTATCTTGTTCACAGAACTACTCTTATTTGTTCCACCAGATTGCAAAAACATCTCAAACTCAGGATAACAAATGGGTAATATTTTTCCGAATGTGGTTAGAAAAAGCACTTTTGCTGCAGATCTCTATTTTTGTAGCTCACATTATGACTACAGAAGAAAACATCCCATAAAACACCCTATCTGGAAACAAAACTAAAGATTCAGAATGTCTAAAGTGCAAGGGTGATTGAGCATCAATGATTATCTGTTCATTTTTTAAATGCTAGGTAATGCAAGTGAAACAGGCAAACTCATGTCTGCACTGTTAAGCTGCAGTTCTGAATTTAACATTATATTGCATATAAATATTATAATAATCTTTTGCGGGTGAATTTAGGTGAATAATGTCATGCCATATTCCTGTCTTACTTAAGCATAAGCCCCTGATGGCATTATAATATGAAACTATTACATGCTTAACAAGTGGTTACCACCAATGTGTGCTCTAAATGCAAAGCAAATGAACTACTTAGTTCTAAAACAAAGCCAACAGTCAGATATTTCTTCAGGGCACGCTCTTCTCTAAGTGTTGTGATACTCTCAAATGCCAGTAATCAAAACATTTAGTGAATAATGTACAAAAACAGTTTTACCTCTCACTAAAACTCACTAGAATCAGTAAAGGAGTTTGAAAAAAGTGGCATGATCCCAAGTCTTAAGTTTTTTCAATTATTTATTCTTTTTTTTTCCAAAGCAACACAGCATGAGTCCTTTTTGACTGATTTCAATTTTTATGCATTTATTAACAAGACAAAGCTACCAGGCCAAATTGCCTCTTTGCAGGGTTTACCTGGGTGCACTATCTGGGTAATTAAGCTTGGTGAGTAAGGGTTTCAAAATGGGGGCTACAGGACGACGCATATAAACAACTCAAAGACTTAAATATTCAACACAGGAGCAACATGGTGTTTGGGAACTTTTATCACTTTTACAGGGTCTCTCTCTCTCTCGGAAATATTCTGCAAATTACCTTTAAGTGGAAGTACGGTACAACCTGATGTGAAGTCTCAGAAAACTATGCTAGAAATGTGTACAAAAATTAACCACTACCACAACTGTTTACTTACATTTCCTTTAGTGAAAGCGTGGTCATACTTTTTCCATCCCTGGATTTTTTTTTTTACACAAAGTGCAGTCATCACCTGCAGAAAAATACTGCTATACAATAGTTTTGAAAATGTACTTCTTAAACTGAATAAGACCAAATTTGAAGCGACACTAACTTTTTTTTCTGAAATCTCCTTATTTATGCAAAATAATAACCATGCACTTACTTTAACAATTATCCATTCCTACCTTGTCAGTTTTACTACCCAGACTGTGTATGACAAATATTTTACTTCAGACCACTTCAGGAATTAATTGTCACTGTTTAGAGATAGGTAGTAATACATGTTTGAAAACCTAAATATTTTTTTCCAAATCACATCAGGAAGTACAGTTGTGTATGCTTACCATAAATGTAGATTTTCGAGTGTATTCACTGTTGCAGTCGTCACATTTGGGTTATCTGCCTGAAGGTAGCCCTCAGCTGGCCTGAATACCAGAGTCTTGGATTCCTGCATTGGATGCTGTCTCTTCTTCCTTGACGTCAAGTCATCAGGGGTATAAAACATGCAGCCGATGCCATTACATTAGTTTTTCTTGCCTCAGATGTCAGGTGCCCCCACAATGGGAAGCAATTATATGTTATGGTACACCTCCATCAAAAATCAAATACACCAGAAAGCTTAAATACTCCAAACAAGAAGGAAAGGTAGAGCCAAGAGAAGTCAGGGGGCTGGAGGGAGGGTAACCAGGACTGCAACAGTGAATACACTCGAACATCTACATTTATGTTAAATGTACACAACTGTACTATGTTCTTCATGTTTCACTGTTACAGTTATCACATTTGGGTTAATTCCCAAAGCTAAGGAAGACAGGAGGAAGTTAGAGAGCATTAGGGCCAGCTATTAAGCCCTGCAAGAATGCAGTGGCAAAACCAGCCCTGGATTTACAAAAAATAGGCATGTGGTAATGTTTGGTAAAGGTATGTACAGAGCTCCAGGTAGCAGCTTCTAGGATGTCCCTGGTAGGGACTCCTCCGAGAAAGGCTGTATAGGTAGATGCAGCCCTGCTGGAATGTGATCTTATCCCCTGTGGGCTAGGTTTTCCATGGTGCTTATAGCAGAAATTAATGCAATGGGTTATCCATTTAGAAATGGTTTGCTTTGAAATGGCCTTCCCCCCTCTGCCCCTGCAGCAAAGCCAACTAGCAGCTGTTCAGATTTTCTGAGAGGTTTAGTCCTGTCCAAATAGAACCTAAGTTGTCTGTGCATGTCCAAAGAATGCAGTATTCGCTCTCCTTTGTTTTGTGGATTCGGGAAAAAGGTAGGCAAATGAATGGACTGATTTAGGGCCACACTAGACACCAACTTGGGCATAAAGGAAGGAATGGTCCTGAGGGAAGCCCTGTCTGCATGGAAGATAATGAAGGGCTCCACTGCCATGAGGGCCTGTAATTCAGACACTCTTCTTGTTGAAGTGACGGCTAGCAGGAAGGCTGTTTTCCAAGAAACGAATTTCAACTGTGCAGTTGCAGCTGGCTCAAAAGAAGGGAGAGTGAGCTTTTCTAATACAAAGTTAAGGTCCCAGGCTGGAGTAGGGGCTCTCCTGCGGGGTCTTAAATTCTTGGCCCCTCTGAGGAATTGCTTTAGCAGGGGGGTGAGAGAAGAGGGGCAGTTCAGTATTATAATGTGCTGAAATGGCAGAGACATGAATTTTAATTGAGAATGATAGGCCCTTGTGAAGCATTTCTGTTAAGTACTGAAGTATATGAGGTAAGCTGGGCACCTTTGTGCCCATCCCCGGAGTCTTGCTCCATGAACAGTATCTCTTCCACTTTTCAGCATAGGATTTTCTAGTACTAGGCCTCCTTGCCTCCAGAATGACATCTAGCACCTGCTTACTGAGAGATGCTATTGGAGACCTCAAGGAATTAGCCAGGCTACAAGGTTCAGGGATTGAAGCTGAGGGTGCAGAATCTGGCCCACCTGCTGGGACAGCAGAGAAGGGGCTCTGAGGCAAGTGCCATGGTTCCAGCAGTGTCATAGTGTGCAAGAGGGGGTACCAGTGCTGGCATGGCTAGTCTGGTGCAATCAGTATGGTCCTGTTTTATCTTTAACAGAACCCTCGAGAGGTGAGGCAGAGGGGAGAAAGGCATAAACCGAGAGGCTTTCCCAGGTAATGGACAGGGCATCCACTTTCTAAGCTTGACTGTGGGAAGTCCTTGTGCAGAATTTGTCCAATTGGTAGTTCTGAGTGGAGGCAAACAGGTCTATCTCTGGAGTCCCCCATTTGTTCCTCAAGAGTTTGAATATCTTCGGTTCCAGTTTCCATTCGTGTGGGTCCATGAGATTTCTGCTTAGGTAGTCTGCCAGAGGATTTAGCTTGCCTGGCAGGAATTGAGCCTGTAGGTGCACTTGGTAGCTTCAAGGCTGTGTTCCACAGAGCCATGGCTAGTCTGCAGAGAGGGTACGAGTGGGATACCCCCCTGCTTATGTACCACATAACTGTGGTGTTGTCTCTGTCTTTACCAATAATTGTCCTGGAAGTATGTGGTCTTTGAAGGCTGTCAGGGAATTCTGTACAGCTAACATTTCTTTTTGGTTGATATGAAGGTGCATCTGTCTTGGGTTCCATTTGCCCTGAATGCACTGCCCTGCCAAGTGAGCCCCCCATGCATAGTCTGTGTCTGTTGTTAGGGTTTGGGCGGCAGGGGGTAGAGTGAAAGGGAGCCCCTTGTTGTGGTAGCAGGCCTCTGCCCACCAAAGGAACTCTGTCTTTATTCAAGGAATGATATGAATCATTGATGCCAGGTCCTGAGAATGTTGACACCATAGGCTTTTTAGATACCATTGTAGTTTCCCCACATGCAGTCTTGCATATAGAATTAGTAGAATGCAAGAGGCCATGAACCTCAGGGCTTGTAGAATTTTCCTTGCAGATAGATGGGTGTCTGTGGCCAGTAGTTTGAAGTAGGTTGTCAAATTTCTTTCTCTGCAGTGAAGAAAGCCATCTGGGAAGTTGTGTTCAAGCTTGCTCCCAGGAATACAATCTGTTGGCAGGGTAGTAGATGAGATTTCTTTTCATTTATGGTGTACCCCAGTGAGGTTAAAAGTTTCTTTATGAATGCCAGATGTTTTACTAGCAAGTCCTGGCTTTCTACCTGAATCAGACAATCATCCAAGTATGGGTATATCTGAATATTTCTCTGCCTGCAAAATGCAATGGCTGGAGCTAGACACTTTGTGAATACCCTGGGCACAGTAGATAAGCCAAAGGGAAGTGCATGGAGCTTTCCCTGAAGCGTAGGTATTTCTTGCAAGATTCCCTTATTGGAATGTGCAGGTAAGCTTCCTTTAAGTCTAAGGTTGCCAACCAGGCATCTTTGCCTAGCATAGGAAGCAGCTGTTGAAGTGTTAGCATTTTGAATTTTGGGATTGCCAAAAAGTTGTTTAGAAGAGAGGTCCAGGATAGGATGCCAGAAGCTGTCTTTTCTGGGTACCAGGAAAAGTCTTGAATAAAAACCTTGCCCCCTTTCTTCTGCTGGGAAAGGTTGAATAGCCCTGATACTTAGAAGAGAGACAGACAACCTGCTGTAGAGCCTCTGCCCACTGATTTGGGGGTTGGTAGGGTGTGGAAGTGGAATCTGTATCCTTGGGAAACTATATTCAAAACACATTTTTCCTGGGTAATGAGGTCCCAGTTTTTTGCATGTAGGGCGAGCTTTCCTCCTAAGGGAGCAGGTTAGCTGAGCAGGGCTTGGAAGAGTTAAGGTTAAGTCATTGTGCCATTTTTCCACAGGGGGGTCTCTTACTACTCCCTGCTTTGGAATTGGGAGCCCCCCACTGCTTAGTCTGTGCGTAGCCTGAGACTGTAACCTAGGTGGTCTGCTGTTCCTGGATTTGGACTGAGAAGGCCTGGAAGAGGCTGGAAAGGACAAATTCTTTGAAGGCCAATGCCTACTAAATCTGGGAGGCTGTACTTGCAGGAAATCTTTAACAGTTTGCATAGATTTAGCTTTTTCATCCATCTTTTTGAGGACCTCTGTATTGTTGCCAAACAGGCAGTCTTGGTTTAAGGGAGCATCCAGTAATTTAGCTTTAACATGGATCTGGCAAGTTTTGCTCCTTAAGCCAATCATGCCTTCTAAGTACAGACCCAGTGACAGCAGCCCTGCAAGATGCTTCTAGAGAGTAAAAACCAGATTGCAAAATATGTTTACCAACTTGTTCTGCAGAATGCATTAAATCCTGTAATTCTTTGTGTTCAGCACAGTCAGGAATCAACACCATTTTCTGTTTAAGCAATCCCATAATATGCTGCTGGTACTTTAACATATGCAACTGGCAATTTAAAGCCTTAATGGCCAAAGTAGCAGAAGTATATACCTTCTTACCCCATCTGTCCAAGGCTCTAGAATCTCTATTAGAAGGAGTAGGTTTTTTGGCAGCAGCAGTCTTAATGCCCTTTGGTCCTTGGGAAATGGTCTCTGGGTCCGCAGTAGGATTCTTGAAGAGGAACTTGTGAGAGTCAGGTACTCTAATACCGGTCAGGTTTTCTGGGAGCTGGAGATAAAGTGTCTGGGGAAATGCTAGATTCCAAGAAAGTATCATCTACAAAATCCGGAACAAGAGGGATAGCTAAAGGTCTGTGTTGAGAGAGGAGTAAGAATTCCCTAAGCCTCTTTTTGGAGTCAGAGTAATCCTGCTTTCTCAGGGGAAATGCTCCCTAAGAGTGTGGAAGGTTTCACCAAAAGAAAAATCTTCTGGAGGGGAAGCAGAGGGAATGGAATCCTCTGCATCAGAATCCTCATAGGTAGATAAGGGCAAATCGTGGTAGTCAGAAAAAACAAATATCAGATTCCTGATCAGAAGAAAAATCAGTTCTTGGTCTGTTAGAGGGGGAAGGCTGGCTTCCCCTAATTAAGGTAATAAGGTTTTCAGCCATTCTAAACATTTGTTTTTTTGGGCATATGGGCCTGAGCCTGTGGTTTGGACATCTATTTTCTAGGCGTGGGTCGAGTTTTAGGCCTGGATGAAGAAGATGGAATTGGTTTAAAAAGCAAGTCTGTAGGCCTGAATACACCCTCAGAAGCCAGTGCCTGCACAGCAGCTCCAGACCCATCCAAGGTAGAGACATCCGCAAGTTCCATAGTCGAAGAAGCATCTCGCTGCATACCTGACTCTGAATGGGTCTCAGTAGAGGCTTGCGAATCTGAGGTAGCGGGTATCAGGAGCTGCAAAAGCGCCTCACTGAGTACCGGCGGACTGGCGACTAACTTAACGGAAGCGTCGTCGGCAGTTTTGGACCTATGTGGTCTGTCTTTCTTTATCCTTAAGTTTTTTTTTGGAATATCGGTAGTCGGATGGCTTACCAAAGCCATTTCTGGATAGTTATACAGAGTACCAAAATAATTTGCTGCAAATATAGCCTGATGATAATTAGTTCTGGGGTTGAACAAGGCAAAAAACCGACAGCGAGGGATGTCATGGTCTGGGCCTAAGCAAGGAATGCAGTACGAATGAAAATCTTTATGAGGTATATGCTTTCCACAACTAAGACAATTGTTAACTTTTATGGACATCAGTTAAGAGCAAGAAAAAGAAATCCCCATCAGGGTACTTTGCTTTTTTGAAGACTTCGGTTCTGAAACTCGAAAATGAAAATTTCAGGAGTCGGCCGACCGGCACTTACAAACTGCTTCTGCTTCGGGCACCGAGCAGCAAGAAAGACTGATGTAATGGCATCGGCTGCATGTTTTAATACCCCTGATGACCTGATGTCATGGAAGAAGAGACAGCATCTGACACAGGAATCCAAGACTCTGGTATTCAGGCCGGCTGAGGGCTACCTGCTGGCAGATAACCCAAATGTGATGACTAACAGTGAAACACGAAGAACATCTCTAGCTATCATCGTAATCCAGTGAAAGAGAGAGATGCTCCTTAGATTATTTAACTGGTAAGAGAAAAGTATAAGCTACAGTGAAATAATGTCAGGACAGCTCTACCAATGATTCGAGCAACAACAGACTCAGAAGCTTGACTAATCTTTTTTGCAAAGCCATGGAACATGTTGTATCCGAAATCAAACTATGATGATCACAAACTGTATCAGGCAAGACCTGCATTTCCTTAGCTATGTTAAATGGAGATCCTACCAATTAAATATAACTTCTTTGAGAAGGTCAAACAGGCTATAGAACAGTGATGGTGAACCTATGACACGTGTGTCAAAGGTGACACACCAGCGTTCAATACCCAAGTTACCACAGAAACTGAAAGAACAAAAATAAAAGCAATATATGACTTTGCACTTATTTATTAAACCTCGGCAACAAAAAAGTCATTAATTGTTGTTAATCAAATCAAATGCAATGTGTTCCATATTTTTTTTCAGTTCAATTCAAAATTACTATTAAACATAGGGTAATCTTTTGGTGCCCTATTTTAAGCCCAATTAACAGTGTGCATATCATTTTCTCTCTTGTAAGTCACTGATTTTTTCTTTTACTTTTAAAATACACAGCAGCACACACAACTGGACTGTATTTTTAAATAAATGAATATATAAAGAATTGATTCTCTCTTGTTCAGGAGAAGGGTTGACACGCCAGCAGAATCAAGATGGGCATTTTCCAAATTTTTGATATGCTAAGCCCAAAAGGTTCATCCTCACTGCTACAGACAGCAGGCAGTGTTGTTCATGCAGCTTATTTGCATCTGGACAAAGCATTTGACACTGTAACCCTTGCCATAATCAATAAAGTGCATAAAAAGTAGATCTATATGTGGAGAGGTGGTTAGTCAACTGTCCTGCCAAAGAACAGAACCTATGTAATTAAAGTGACAGGAAACTGCTTGGAATGTATGAAAGTAGCTAGTGTGCCCCAAGTCTCAGTACAGAGATCCCTTCCTTTTTAGCATCTACTTATCCAATCTATGCATAAAGTACGGAGAATAAATTCAGTACATGTTATCTTAGTAGCAAAGTCATTCATCAAGCTGTTTTTGTGGATCCTGGTTTGTGTGCCTTCACAATCTTTCTTTGAAGCATGCATACAGTATCACAATCTTTGGTTATTCAAGTTAGGAAATGACTGCTAAGTGGACATTATTGTCAACAGGAACTAACCCTTATAAAACAAGCATATAAAAAAAGATACTAAAACTAAATATAAAAAAAAAGTAAACTACTGCTATATTTGGGAAAACGACTCTCCCCCTCAACATACAGCATGGCCAGTACCCTACTCCAAAAATGATAATGTAGTCATGATTCATAGATGTAGCAGTAATAGTGAGAAAAACATTCAGCACAACTAAGGCACATCATCTGCTTCAAAAGAAATTATAAGCCATCTTCATACAGCCTGAATTAGTCCAATTACGGAGTACAATGCTTTTTCTTGGTGTACCTTTTTAGACATATTAACAAATGGAAAGACCATAGAAATTTCTGTTCAAGAGGATTAAAGTGCCAGTGTTGCCAGGAAAGGCTTGTAATGCTATCCCTTCACATTGTTTTTCCACACTATTACAGAACTCATCCTCCTAAACATTGTACCTTTGCCAGTAAAATAGCTCCACTAATAGCAGAGCAAGGGACTTAAATTTTCATCAATACAGAAATAAAATGCAAGGGAGAGAGAATTTTATTAACCAATGCCAGCTACACCTCTGGAATAAACTTCCCCTGCAAGTTAAACCATGCCAGAGCCCTTCAAACTACACATGGATTATTGGATGAGTACCTATAAATTTATTCTAGAACATTCTTGCTTTACCCTCTTTGAGAAGGTGGGGTAACAGCATGAGTGTGGGCACTGGCTAGGCGCCAACAGTCATGTGACTCAATTGCCTTATGTTTCTAATGACACTATGAATGGTAAGCACTTATAAATATGGGACACAACTGATATTAATGATATTAATGGAAAGTGAGAACAATTAAAAATAATATTACGTAGTAAGCATGGTGCATTAATGTGAGTCATTAAGACAGTAATGGATCCTGTAAGTAGTCGGCAACAGATAAAATGGAATGACACTAATAAGAAACAACAAAACACATTCCTGCAGTCTGACTTTATCTCTCTTTATGTCTGCCTATCCAGGCAATCTATATCTGTTTATCTGTGAACTACAGCAGTTCCGTCACATAAATGTGTAAATGGCATGGGCACTGCATGAGTGGGAGCATACGATGAGGGACATTATATAGTTCTCAAGAATATGTAGCCAACATTGGTGCGAAACTTTCATTAGGAGTATACTGGCATATCTAAGACAATGGATTTCAAGCACTGGCTTAGATACTGGTGTCATTCTAAGGGGGTCCAATATATTCAGGTGTGAGAGATGATCAAGAACAAGCTCTGCTTTCTTGGGGATTGCCTGCACCTCTCTTCTCATGCCTTCTGTACATTGGCCAAGATCATTCGCTCATCAATAGTGTCATTTTTTTAGGCAAGGTCAGAATCCTGAAATTACCTATATAGCAAATCAAAATCAAAATTATATTAAAGTAAAAGGTCTCAATGCTTGATTCCTAAATAAGAAGTTGCACTCCTTACAGGCATTTTTAACTCTTGAGAAAAAAAAAAAAAATATATATATATATATATATATATATATATACATATATATAGAGAGAGAGAGAGATACATATATATCAGTGTAGTTACTTAACAGAACAGCAACAGCACCCCCAACATGCAGAATTTCAGAGCCTATCAATCTGTTAGCCCTAACGCAAAAATTGATGGCGTTATTGGAGGGGCAGTGTGACCCGCAGTGGTGGTGCTGCGGTAGCTTTGTCGCCTCACAGTAAGACACTGTCCGGTTCGATTCTCAGCTAGAGCATCTTGGTTGAAGGTTGTGCATCAGGGCTGGTAACTCGGCACGTAAAAATCAACTACCAATCATTAACGGACCGGAGTTCCACTGTGGCGACCCCTAAGCGGGAAAAGCCGAAAGACACAAACTGGAGGGGCAGTGTCCATATCCTAAGAAGCAGACTCACCACCACTCTGTCAAGCCAGGATAATGATCTTGAACTTCTCTGTATCCTTTTAACAGTAAATAAAACACTGTGTTATATCACAGCCAACTACATATCTCCTCTAGTTTACTTACAGCCCACAATACTTACCAAACCAAATGGAAGGTGGCATATGCTTAAGGTCTGTATCTCATAGATAGAAAGTACAGGGATTGATTCTGACATCAGATTATTGGCTAGGCTTAAAATGGCCAATCAGAGCAGTTAGACTAGTAATCTGCTTTAAACCTATGAATCTCTCTCTCTCTATCTACTCTAACAGTATTCACTCACGAGTGACTTCAACTATCCCTCCACTAACTGGGCAACCTATACAACCTCAAATGTTGCACAAAGATTCTTGGATTTAATTAATATGCACAAGTGTACACACACATTCAAGTGCAGGCAAACATTGTGAATATATATCTATACAGAGATTTCATTTTGCCACGTTTCAAAGACATGCTTCTGGACAATTGCTCCTCGGGCCTCCGCTGAAAATTGGCTTTGTTACAAGTCAGACTTTCTTGGTAAACAAATGTTGTCTTATAATTGTTACTAGTGCATATGTGTTTTCTTCCTTAGAAAGTATTTTTGTAACTTTGCTATCTGTCCATGTAAAACATGCCTGTGGTACACAAGTTCATAGCTTTGCATATCTGAAATGCCAGTGCTTTCCAAATGCATTCATAAAATGACTAACAAGGCAGTCTTGGCAGAAGACTCTGTGCGTGTGCGTGTGTGTGTGTGTGTGTGTGTGTGTGTGTGTGTGTGTGTGTGTGTGTGTGTGTGTGCGCGTGTGTCTGCATCTGACATATCACCATGGAACTTCTGATGCCTTTAGGGAAGAACAGCTACACTAAAATTCACACATCTGCAGTTTAATGACTTGGCTAAAATACAAAAGATTTGTAGAATTTACTGCATGCATAATCTATATCACTGTCTCTTGACATGGAAAATTTTGTGTCGATCTGTTAAATTTTTTATGAAATACTGACGGCTAAAAAATCACTGCTGTATGTCTTCTGCCATTTCATTGTTTACCAATGTGTCTCAAACTAGATTCAACTGCTGTTTCCTCAATGGGTTTGCATTTGAAAAGTTCTAGTTTACAAAACAAAAGCAAAACATTTTTCCAGACGCTGTATTAGTAAATTACCATTCCCTTAAAAAGGACAAAAGCAGTCATTAGCCAAGCATTAATTACACAAGAAAAATCACAACCCTCTCCACTTCTATGAACATGCCAAGGAGGGCTGTGGACCACGCCTCTATACACACACACACACACATATATATATATATATATATATATATATATATATATATATATATATATATATATATAAAAACCCATCATCACCAGGGTAATAAGATGGAAACTGCTTATATTCTGAACTTTTAAACAGAATGCGCAAGGTGTTTAATTTGCACTAATGAACTGGAGTCTATCAGTGTGCTTTTATTTTTTTGATTAAGTGGCTTGCAGAGCGGGAAAACATATACAGGGGAAAAGAAATGAAAAATATAATATACTACCATGGTCTTAAATACGAACTATACAGCAAAGTACTTTGTTACTCTGATAAAATATGATAGAGACTTCAGGTTTTCAGAAATCTGGCAGGAACATTAGTGCCAAAAAATGCTTCAAATATGATTAGCTTCTTGTCATACAAGGGTGATTACTTGGCTACACCTCAGGGGACCAGAGGCTGATTAGTAGCTTAGATGGCAGTAGCGACATGCACAGGAGGGTAGGGTTAACAGCTAATTTTGCTGCAGTGGCCAGACTGCTACAGTTCCAACTCTGTTCGGAGAGCAGGTGAATAAGATGCAGTGGACAGGTGAGCAGCATGCCCTTGGGACTGCAAAGCTGTATTTGTATAGTAAACTTCCAGTGGCATCACCAGGATCATGCATGCCCACAAAGGATGAAGTAGTGGTCATGCAGATTTGCAGACATGAATTTCAGCCAACAGGGTCAGAACTAAACCCATACAGAGGAAAACCCTGATGAATACATGAAGACAGACTTCTGACATGGGCAGTCATCCCACAAGGAAAGAGAGTTTTAACTGTTGGAGAGTTGATGGTTGTCAGGTAGCAAGGGAGAGAGAAAAGACATTTAAAAAAAAAAAAAAAAACAGATCTAGCAGACAATCTTTTGAATATAGTTAAAAGTAGGTATAAGCATATTACACACACATGATATGTGATGTGATATGATAACAGCAAACACTCCTACAGGCTTGTTTTTCTGCTTTTTGGCTGATTTGCATTTAAGAGTACTGTACACACAGGGATATTGAAATATGCCTTAGTGTCCATGCATTATTCTGGGAATTTTTATATATAGCTTGCAGGGTGCGTGTATGTGGAGTAGGGGGATAAGATTTTTAGATTTGCTTTTTCTGTATTTACGTATTTGACAGCTCACTTAATAATGGGGTTAAATGTGTGTGTATATATATATATATATATATATATATATATATATAGAGAGAGAGAGAGAAGGAGAGAGACGCACACAATGTGTGTGTGTGTGTGTGTGTGTATATATATATATATATATATATATATATATATATATATATATATATATATATATGCAGAAAGGGACAGAAATTAACATTGTTGATAGGAATATAAAATGGTTGAAAAATAGATGTGATACACTAAAGGGTTAAAATATAATTACTAGGGCACAGAAAACATACAGTCAGAATATACTCATAGAGGAGGGTTACATAGTTGGCAAAGGGGCCTCACGCCGAATACATCCATTTACAAGTATTGGCGAAGCAAAAATTTGGAACATAATGTGACTGAAGGCAGTTGAAGGACAGACAGAGATGGCTTCATATGTAATTAACTTCACAGATGTAGTGTAAATGGGTGGCTGAAAAGCCATTGCTGAAACTTCTGCAGAAAACTGAAGATCAAGATTACAAACTGCAAGTATTTTTTTTAGCACATGAAAGCTGCCACAGTGTACAGCATAGCAAGCTAAGTGTGCTTTACATTTAGACTAGAGTTCCCATAGCAGAGCACGGAGGCCTGTTAGGATAAAGTTACATCCTTAGATGATTCCACTGGTCCATTAAATCAGCAAACACTTAAAAAAGTGAACGCTGATTTATCGACTCCATATAAGCGAAAGCTTACAATCCCGAACAACTGGAACAGCAATTTTTTCTTTCCCCAGGGTGAAAAAAAAAAAAAATCGCTGTTCCACAAAAAAAATAAATGAATAAATAAAAATAGAAACTTCAAAACATTACATAAAATGGGGGGCTTCGCCCTCACACACACCCCTACTTAAATATACCAACTCCGAGATCACACTACAGTGAGGAAAATGGCAAAGTAATGGAGGTAGCCAAGCGATTTCTTTCCCAGGGAAAGAAATCACTTATATGCCGTTTCACTATTTTGCTGTTTTGTGTTTTCAAGTTTGACCAAGATGCATTCGAAGGATTGCATCTTCGATTATATAATAGGAACCCTATTACGCAAATTCAGTATTCTGTGCGCGTAAAAGAATTGTGAGATTTCTTCCCAAATTCCTAGAGGAACTAGCCAAGAGATCCTGACTAGAGAACTTGCTGCAAACAGTTATGCTCTTAGATAATGCTGTGCCTATTTTGGGATGTATAACAAATTAAGAGCCTGCTGTGTAGTTATGTTTATAAAAACCCTCAAATCAACTGTACCTCACACCGTGTCCATTTAAAATTGTTTCTCTGGCATAATCTTCTTTATAGTTGGTTATTTTTATCTACTTTATTTTATATATTTGTTAACTAGGCAAGCTCAGTCTGATTAAGCCTCTCTTTTCACAGGTAACCTGGAAGCACTAAGTGATTTGACCAGAGAGACACAGCATGCAAATGGAAGCAGAGAATTGAACCTAGGGATACATGCTGAAGCTTGTCAGCAGATTATAGCACTAATTATGTGTGGCAACTGTCATACTGGGCAGATACTATTTTTACAATATTTTTAATGCTCAGTTTACCTTCAGTGTCTGCATCTAAGTAGTTAAGGTTCTGTACTCTAAAGCTGGAAGTTATTGGTGAAAGACAATAAAAGTGAAACAGGGGGATTCAATAAACCCTACACAGTAGCAATGAAATTCAGATTCAGTAAGAGTCATGTACAGGTGCACCCCCCCCCCCCCCCGAGCAAACAAGGTAAACACTGTGGAATGTTAATTACAGCATAAACAGCTGAATTGCATGCTAATCAACAAATACAACAGAGTGGAGCTATTCAATAAGCTATAAAGCATCCATTTAGACTCTGTGCTGTTTTGTTTTTTCCTGTGAATTCTAAAATGTTTGAAATACAGCCATGGAAAGGAGTCTACACGGACAGAATGTTAGGTACTACTGCTTTAACCCATTTGTATGTGCTAAAGGCTGAAGCCAATGCTGCTAATAGGCCTAAGCTGAGGAGAAGAATTTTCAGGCCCATTTTAACTTTTCACAACCTGCATGATGTGGAAATTTTACAGCGCTACAGGGTGGGCAGGGACGCACTGCAGGAACTCAAACCTCTGTCATCCTCAACTCAGAGCCAACAGATGGGAACCCATCACAGTGGAGACAAAGGTATGCGTAGCCCTTAGAATCTTAGCTACAGGTACTTTTCAGAGACCAACAAAGATCATGCTGGGGGTGTCACAGGCATCAGCATCCAGGATCCTCCATCAATTATTGAATGCTATGCTTCAACATGACAGCAACCACAAATATTTTCCTAGTTTTGAAGAGAGGGCCAGACATATGCAGGAGTTCTACCGTGTAGCACACTACACTGAAATACTGAGTGCCACAGATTGCACACATATAGAAATGAAGGCACCATGCAGGGAACGGTAGGCTCTACATAAACAGAAAGAGCTACTGCTCTGTCAGCTGCCAAGTTGTGTGTAATACCAAGGGAAAATCATCTTGAATCTGTATGCTGGCAACACATGACTCTCATATCTGACACATTTCCCAACTGTACCAGATGTTTGCTAGGGGGATATCCCAAAGGGTTCTTTACTAGGGGGATACAGGCTATGCACTGCAACCATGGCTGAGGACACCCATATAAAATGCACACACAAACATAGAAGAATGCCATTATGATGCAAATGCTCAAAACTGAAATATCGTAGAGCATGTGTTTGGGCTGTTGGAAGACACGGTGCCAAGATACATGTGGTGGAGCCCTGCAGTACAATCCACAGACATGTACAGAAATATTTAGAGTATGTCCCATGTTCCACAACATACTCCTGAAGAAACAGCTTTAGCAGGATCAGCAAGGGGAAGGAGCACACATCCCAACACAAATGCCAAGGTCACCACAGCCACAGGCAGATTAGGAGTCGGAGGGGGAACCACCAGTTGCTGTGGGTGTAGGCAGGTGTAGGTGTGCTCAATATGCCTTTGCATTGGTTAAGACAACACACACACACACACACACCACCTAGGGGTCTAAAACCTTTTTCCTGATGCATGCGAGTGTCTACATGAACACAACCAAGCTTTTTGCAGGCTCTACATCTTGGTATGTTGGGCAGATGTGAGCCATGCATGGTAGAGATGGCAAGGTCATTGTTGTCATCCCCAACCATGAGAAGTGGCACTGCCAGGAGTTGCACTGGCATGTCTAGGCCCATGGTCATATGCACTGCTGCTACATGAACATGAATGATGTCTGGGTGTGGGCAGCACACTCACTGATGGAGCAGTAGAAGTACTGCCATTATGGGAGTGTGATCGGGTACAGCCACACTGGCTGACAGCAGATGATGAGGCTGACCGATGTCTACAAGGATGTCGTTCCCTCCTAGCAGATGTTCCGTCACAGACAAAACTGATTTCATGACAGACACCCCTCAGCCCATCACAAACACTCTTCGTTCCAACTTGTCATTCATCCGATTCATTGAATCGGCAACATGCTGGAGGCAGTCATACATGTCAGACTGTGCCACATCTAGAAGCATTTGTCTGGAGCACCTATGAGAATGTACCTGTGCCTCCATGATGGCTCTAAATATATGCTGAGTGGCACAGGAAGAGAGTGCTGCACCAGGTAGAGGACGGACAGCAGCCCCCCCTCAGAGCACCCCTACCAACCCTCCTGCATGGCACCTTTCCCATACTTTGGCTACAACCAGGGTGACCAGGCACTGAAGCTGCAGTAGCCACACTTCCCTGATCAATGGCCTCACCCTCCACCTGTCCAATATCAGAGTGCTCACTGGAATGGATAGGCATAGGCTTATTGCCTCTACCACATGGAAATGCAGGGTATGGCTGTATGTTAACCTCAGTGTCAGATACAACCACTGCACTCCCCAACTGTGCCTCAGTTTGGCAACCATCATCAGAGTCTGCTGATACACTGACATCAGTTGGCAGAGGACCCACCCACCGAGTGCCATGATCACCTGTGATAAAAAGCAAAAAACACAGGAAAAAATGAATACCTACACTACTATAGTCCAATATATGCTAACAAAGTAACAGTCCAACCACTATTACAGACAGTACAGCAATACACACAACAGGCCTGACATCAACAGCACACTGAAATATTTCTTTAGATTGCTCAGCACTACTGACAAACATTTTTGGCTTACCATCTGTAGATGAGATACTCCTCTACAATCCAGACAGCCCTGGAAGGAGTTAAACAAGAGGTGAGGGCAACATCATCTCAACAAACATTAACATAGAGGGATGGGAAAGAGAAAACGTACACCAGAATGGTTCCTTGTACTACTAAAGGACAGATGCAGCTCCTAAATGCTTTATCTCATGCATGAGTTCCTTCAAATTATCTAAAGCATGATCCCAGTTTTTCTCATTACGGGTACTATATAATTATTGTCTATTGGATCGGTAAGGCCAATCTATAACCAAATGAAATAGCTTATTTTAAACATAAAATGGGAAATAGGCTAGGCTTAAAGTGGCCTGCTTACCTATTACAATAAACATTTGAGGCCTTCAGAGAGTATATTTAGAAAAGTTGGAAGTGTGGCTTAATGGCTAAGGTGTTTGCCTTACAAACACAAGGTGCAGGGTTTGAGTCTCACAAGGGATAATTGGCTAGGCTACAAATGGCTTGCAAGGGCAGTTAGCTTAGTACTAAACTATGAAATATGAACCTAAATAAAGTTAATGAGAAGACAGGGTAGGACTTCAGAATGCATGTCAAGTTATTTTGAACTCATAAGCTTGTTTGTCTAGTACATTTCAATGATTAGGTTTCACCTTGCAGGAGTAATTCTGGATATGTATTGTTGACAGGAGGCCAGTGTGAATGATGTTCTCTAAAGCTGTAAACAGTCTGAGTTTTGGATGGAGTAGGAGGTGTTCTTGAACATCAGTCTGTTACTCAGTGAGGTACGTTAACACTTCAAGATTTTGAATAAAGTGAAGGAGGACTCTTCCAGCAGAGGGTAGCCATTTAGCTTTGTTCAGTATATTACAGTCACGTTCTTTTAAGTTTGACAGGTGAATAACTCCAAGTACTTGATTCTATATAGTTTGAAGGAGTGTGGTATTTTGACAGGAAGAGAGAGGGATGATTGTTAAACCATATTTTTATCCTGATAGTAATAGACTAATGGAGAAGAATCATTTGGCTTCAGTGGTTACGTAGGACAAACTATAGAATATTTTGAGTTGTGTTAAAACTCTCTTTACTTGTACATCAGTATGTTTGAAGTGGTTATGTTTGCCCAAAGGTCAACAAAAGCACTTCTGATATTTGACGCACAGACCGTTACCTGAAGAATCAGTCGGTGATTGTCTTGGTCTTTTCTATTTTCTCTGGAGTGCTAAGCACCCTACAGATTTTTTCTTTGCATTGATAGTACATTTGATGGTGTGGATATAGTTCTAGATGACAGTAACTGGAAAGGGGGTCTATATTACCATGTCGACAGGGCTGTTCATCGAACGGCCATATGTCAACACATGTACACCGAAATACCTAAATGTCGAATGGCCACAAAAGTGTTTTCCCAGGGATACAAACACATCAGCAACACTGCTACTCAAGATTAAGTTAGCCAAGAAATCATACTATACAAACATCCACAAAAATTAATCTAAATACCACCGAGCACTTTTGGTACTGTGGTGGTGGTGCTGCAGTAGCGTTGTCGTCACAGTTAGATGTTGCCCGTTCGATTCTCAGCTAGCGGGTCTTCCGTGGGGCGACATGTGTGAATGGGCGTTCCTTCATTGAAGGTTGTGCGTTAGGCCCAGCAAGCCAGCATGTAAAACTCTACTGCTAATCATTAGCGGACAGGAGTTCCGCTGTGGCGACCCCTAACCGGGAAAAGCCGAAAGACACAAACAAACCACTGAGCACTTTTGGTCATCCATAAATCACTTACTGAGTCCATGTTGTACAAAACAAGCTACACCAGTTTTTGACATGTCCAGCAATTCTGACGGCAAATTCAACATCCACATCATAAAAAATCTTACGTTCACATGAGTGACTCAGCCTCCACTACCAAACCTCCACACCTCAGTAAACCAACACCTGAACAAAATACCTTAGCTCATGTCCCACCTACATCACCAAAAGGCATCTCCTAAACCTAATAACTACCAATTCTGCCCTGATAATCTACAAGCAGAAAACATCTGAACTGCTGCAGAAGCCCTGGCTTATCCTATATCTATCCTAATTAACAACTGTATTAATCAAAGTCACGCCACTCCCATACTGAAAAATTCCTACACCAAAGGAGGCAATTCTACTGGATTCTCCAAATTTAGACCCACTCATGTTCTATCTACTATATACAACATTCTAGAAAAGTGCATTCAGTATTCATCTTATCAGTTCCTCACTGACAATGACCAGCTATTCTCTACATAGCAAGGCTTTTGCTGATACCACACCAACATTGCCCTCCTCAGCTTCCTCTCTTCCTCAACCAAAATAAAATGAAAGTAACTTAGTATTCGCAATATTTCTTTACTAGGTTTAGACAAAGCTTCACTTTCTCGGTTTTCCAGCTATCTTTCTGATGGACAGAAGGCAGGAGACAGTAAAATGGCAAAATGATCTTCCTTTTCCCCATATCTTTATGCATTCCACGGAGCTCATTTCTTGTCTTCTGCTTTTTAATATATTCATAAATAACCTTCCCACAGTAAGTAAATGTGTCATGATCATCTAGTATGCAGACAACTCATCTTCACAGTAGAAAGTCTCCATAAACTACAAGTGACCAAGGATTCCCTCTACAAAGAATTAACTCAGTAGGTCACAATTACTCTTTAACTGAAACCTAAATCATACAAGTAAATTATATTCAGCCATAGTCTCCAAACAAAGAATCTCTTTTCACCCCATCTCCTACTGACCGCACTAAAATAAGATTGATAACACATTAATGTTAAACCCCTCAGTGTTTGATTGATGAAACCACAAAATCTGACTACCATATAAAAGCAGCAGTGTAAAAAAAAAAAAAAAAAATCGGAAAATCAGCAAACTTTGCAGAGTCAAACCATTCCTGACCGATACTGCTAGGAGGAAAAAAAAAAGGCTCAACTATTCTTCTCCTTGACTACTTTTAACTAAAAACACACAAGTAGTTTTGTGCAATCACGGCCAAGCAGCTGTGGTTCAAACTGCTGGCTTTCAGAGTATCATATTAATTCCATACACTGCAATAGTGTCTTGCTCCTGTGAACAGATACCTGTATACTTAATCTGTTCTATAGAAGGCACAATGATTGTAAGTAAGGTAAGTATTTTTAGCCCTAGTGTGGTGTCTTTGGTATCACATTTCTAACAAACTATAGGAACTTTTTCACCCCACCATCATTTTTTTTCTTTATTGGTTGTGTACTATTACATATCTCTCTATAACTAAATAGATATGCCTGTTTTACCAATATCACATGACAGCATTCATTTTATTAACACTGAGCAGTCCACTTTGATGAATGCTTTCAAAATGCCCAGATACAATGTAGCAGTGACCAGACCAGGTCCAATTTGTTAGTGATGAGCTGGGAGAGAAAGGCATTCATACAGGATAATAGCTGCTTAAGTACATTTCTTCTGAGAATTTTGGAAAAGAATTTATATGCACCAGCTGTTTGTAATTTCCCAGTAGTTCATTAAGTCTACATAGGTGTATTGCCTGTTAACGATGCACTGTATTTTCAGTTAAACTTCTCTTAAACAGCTAATTAATCATTTTGATGGTGAAATATTCGACTAACAAAATGCGAACATGTGGTACTTCAATTTCAGATTGATGAGTAGCATGCGCCTGCTGTTGTGTAACTGCCACGTGTTTATTTTACCTTTCTGATAGTATTCACATTGTAACTTTAGGTCAGGAGTGATCGGAGATCTGACAAGGCTCTTAGAAGAGTAATTGAATTTCCAACTATTTGTACTCACTGTTCTTCAATCAACAGGTCCCTTCTCAGTCAATTTCTTCATAAATTCCACATTTTTCAGGTGAGATTTATCCAGGAGGGTTTACCAAGATGATTTCCTTAGATTCCTTAGTCTTACGTGCCTATATTTGGCAATGAGATGGGAAAGGCCTTGCAATGGGCTGTCCAGGAAGGCTATTCCCATTAGGGTTGCAACCTTTTCAAATGCCCATAGTGGGACATTTTTTGTAGAAATGTCAGATTTAGCAGGACAAAACATAGCCATGATAAGTACAAAGGATAGAACTTCACCTGTTTGCCAAAATAAAAGCTTATTCTTGTAGCATTTGAGTTACTTATTCTTTTTCTTTCTTTTCGGCTTTTCCCGGTTAGGGGTTGGCACAGCGGAACTCCGGTCTGCTAATGATTGGCAGTTGATTTTTATGTTGCCGAGTTGCCATGCTATTTCATATAACATTTAGGTCCTTCAGATAAAAAAATAACTGTTTTATGAAACTATTAAAGAAAACTTAAGAAATATTTTCATCCTAAAATCTCAGAACATTTACCATTTTTTTCAATTTTTTCGCAGGACACAACTGCCCAAACAGGGACTGTCCCTCGCAAATTGGGGCAGGTGGTAACCCTATTCCCATCCTTCCATAAAGGGCATTCATTTCAAGCTGCATGGTCCCTCCACACACGGCATAAATTGTGGTATCCCCAGGGAAATGAGAGAGAGCAAAGTAGACCACGCCCCTTCACTCCTCTGCTTTCCTTCCAGCTTCCTCCAGTGCCAGGGCAACTAATTGAATACTGATCCAAATAATCAGTATTCAATTAGCTGCCCCTTCACTCCTCTACTTTCCTTCCAACTTCCTCCAGTGCCAGGACAGCTAATTGAATATTGACCATTCAGATCATAAGCAGGACTTTATATTTCTGTCTCATAGAGCTAGGCAACAAAAATCAAGCATATCCCAGACTGCCTTACTTCATTACAGCATGGCTTTACCAATATTGCACACAGATATGCATCCAGTCACAAGTGTGTACTATATCTATGAATTTTCCTGAGTCAGGGGTTACTCACTGAAAATATTTCACTGTGTATGTATCTGACTGGCTCTTGGAATTCTTGGAATTTTAGAAAACTCCCTTTAAAGTTACACACTGCTTTAAGCAATGGAACTCTTAAAATAACAGAATTTAATTGCAGCTAATGTCTTAAACTCAGATTTACTTAACCTAAATCTCCAACATAACATCCTTGGGCAATAAACTCTAATTGTGTGTGTGTGTGTGTGTGTGTGTGTGTGTGTGTGTGTGTGTGTGTGTGTGTGTGTGTGTGTGTGTGTGTGTGTGTATATATATACACACACACATATATATATATATATATATATATATATATATTCACACGCACATATGCAAATATATTTATATATAATGGATTACCAAACATCCTACTTAAATTCAAACCCAGGTATTAAATTAGGTATTGGGTATACATTAGTTCCAACATGGTGGTATGCTAGTGTTCACCCTCTCCCCCAGAGCTCCCCACCTTAGCTACATAATACAAGGAAAATCCCCACTTTTGCTATATAGAGGGAGTGATCTGATGAGAACACCAGCAACAACTACATTACAACTTCTATCTAGTGGATTATCTAAAACTTGCAAGAACTAAATCCAGCATAATTTGCCTCAGCCAGTACAGCAGTTCCAACCACGTGTACCTTGTGGGCCTGAATTATTTTCAAAGCCTACCAAACCGTATGCCAAAGGAATTAGACACTATGGAGACTCAAACTACAAAAGCTAAACTCTCTGGATATAGCATCTACAGAGAAGGAGGTACTCTATAAGAGACAGAAAGTTAATAAACAGATGTCCAAACCTAACAAACCCAGCACCAAAGCCAAGGCTGAGACAAGCTTCCACATGGATGAACTCAAGCTCAACAACTGATCCAATTGGCTATTCAAGGATTTTCTGAGCAACTAGTCAAATCTGGGAACACAATTAATCAAATTGCTGACAGAGTAGATACTCTTGAACACAAAGCCCAATCTTATGAATTACAAATTCAAGCGTTACATGAGGAGCTTCGCACCAAAATGATCTTTCTGAAAGATATGCAACAAAAGATAACTGACCTAGAAGCAAGGAGTCGAGCCAAAAATATTTTGATCAGGGGGCTTCCTGAAAAATATGACAACTCCGACTTGCTAAACATAACCAAGCAGATCTTTGAGAAGCTTCCGCACATGGAGGGTATCACTTCAGATATAGTAATTGAGAGAGCCCATCCCGACCTTCACAAGCGTCAAGACTCCACAGCTCCACATCAAGTTTACACTAAACTCCTTAACTACCAACACACTCAAAAAATTCTTCAAGCGGCTAAAAAACAATTATTCACGTGGCATAATCATAATCTAACCTTTTCACAAGACCTTCCACTTACAAACTAAGAAAACAGACAACAGCTCTCTCCATTTTGCACTGATCTAATCAAAAAGGCATGATGTTCCAAATGCACTACCTGAATACTTAAATCTTTTACATCAATGAACCCAGATATGCTATCAGCTCTCCGAAGGAGGCAAAAGAAGCATTTGTTAAAGCTTTCGGTAAGTCACCGGATCTGTAACTTCGTATACAGCATTGCGAACCACTTTTAAAGGTTAAGCTGCTATTTTACACTTAACGGAAATTATAATCTTCTTTCTTCTTATACTCCGGTAGACCCAAGCTGTATTTTTGCAACTTTTACCTTTCATAATCATTTGGTTGCTTAATTGCTTTGTTTTAAAATAAAGGTAGGAACAAATCTTTTCCCATATTGTTGTATATGGGGTCCGATTATTATCGCAACTTCCCGGTGCTTCTTCTCATGGTTTCCCCCACCTGAAACCTCGGTATCATCATTGCGAATTACTTTAACGGCAACATTTAGCAGATAAAACCCTAACAGTCTGCGTTATTCAAGGTATTCTTGCATTATATTGACCATTCCGAAATCTGACACATCTCTATATCAAAGGACTTTGCCTGCAAGGTATGTAAGGACCACCTTAATTTTTGGATCTATTTGGAACAATGTACTGAATGCCCTGTTCTAACTTACTAGTTCTCTTTTGGCTGACTTGATGGCTAGTTTTTGACCTCTTCTACTTCTCAATTAAGATGAATGATAATTATTCATGATAATTTCAAGCGTACTACCTACTAAAGGTAATGCAAGGAAAGCAATTCCAGACTTCAGATCACCATAGGTGATCGCATGAATAATGACGTAGGAGAACATTTAAAAACAGCGTAAATGAACTAGGCCATTCTATTAATGCAGCTTGGGGAAAATGTTTTTATTATAAGTGAGAGCTGTACTTTTCGAATAAGCTTAACAACTTAGAGGATGGGTGTTCCATCCTCAAAAAATATATTTTCTTTCACATAACCATTCAGTATGTATGCAAGTGCAAATTACTTGGATGTAATAGTTTCCTTCAGTATGAAGATGAATTTTAACGATTTAGCTTCCATATTGTGCAAGGATGAGGCAGTATCTGTACCATGCTGTAAACATTAAATCCAACACATTCTGAGTAATGTTAGAAGTCAATTTAAATCACCATGCAGATAAAACATTAGAAATACCATTAAAGTAGATGCACATTCTAGTAGAATTTTAATACTGTTTATGGTGCAGTAACACAGATGCACTACATACTGTTTTATTCAACCTTTACTGGATAAATGGTAGTGGTTTTTCCTGAACTAAACATGGTATTACTGGCTTCATGGTTTATTGTAATTTCATAGCCAATGAACATACATTAACATGATGAATAATTAAGAACAACATTCTATTACAGGGATATGGTGATAGATGTTGTTATTATAATACATTGTATTACTTTTAATGTTTTTTCAAATTCAGATACTTTTGGTGTAACATCTTCTTTCATTCATTAGAGGACCAAAGTTCCGCTGTGGAGACCTCTACATTTTTTTTTTTCATATACATGTTACAGTTACTAATGCTGAAATTATAAGCATGGTCTCACTACATTTTTCTTCTATATTTTTCCTTTTCTTATCACTTTAGTGTACTAACAACTCCCTTATAAAATATATTAGGCAGGACAAACTCTGAACTTTAGGAGACGCTTAGTTCACTACGTTACTAGACACTTTAACAACATTAAGTAAAATACCACTCCACTATTCTAAACAATTGATTCTCATTAGATCAATATACTTCTCTGCTCTCCTGTTTCTTACTATTTAGAAATTGAATAGACTATATTTCTTATTTTTTGGAGCTAGGTTGATATGTAAGTCGGGTTTTTTTTTAGATGATCACTCTTGGAAGAATGATAAGATTGTATACAAGCTTCTTTTATTAATGTTTAAACATAGCTTCAAATACAATTATACGCTGTTATACTTACTTTAATAATTGTTATCTATGTATTCCAAATAACCTCTTCCTCCCTAACTCCTTCAATTAATGGCTTTAAGTGGCTAGGCACAGGGTTTTGGATGAAGGAGTTTAGTGCCATCAACATGAGATTATACTTTTTCTCTAGACATCTAATAAAAATTGGACAGCAAGTTACAGTAAATAAAACATAGTACCCTGACTAACTTCCTAATAATTATGAAATTAGGTGATGTGGATTATAGATTCATGGAACATTAGGGGGTTACATGATAAAAATAAGAAAAAACTAGTGTTGCACTTATTACTCAAATCAGAGGCTAATATTTGTTTTTTATAAGAAACACATATACCTACTAAAAACTAGGAGAGTGATACAAATAAAAAATGGATTCAATTTATTATAGCTTCTGGTGACAGGTCTAACTCCAGAGGGGTGGCAATATTACTCAAAAATTAATTTCATGAATCATAGATCAAAAGACTGACGAAAATGTTAGATGGTGCCTTTTTACGACCACCAACCCATTCTCCAGTAAACCCATTCTATTCCTGAATTTATATGGCCCATGTGCAAGAGAGCAAAACTTTATTTTGGAAATTCATAATTTACTAAGTAAGTTTCCTGACCATCAATATGTAATAGGGGGCGACTGGAATACAGTCATAGACCCTTCTTCAGATAGGTCAAACTCATTCAACTTCCAAGCTTCTAAAGCATTAGGTGAATTAATGGCGGACATAAATATTATAGATCCTATTTCCTTTAGTGAAAACCTGTGTAAAAATAACACATATACTTACTATTCAAAATGTCATAACTCATGGTCAAGATTAGACTTCTTCCTAATTTCAGAATCCTTGGTACAAGATCAAATAAAATTCTACTCTGAACCTAGATTTCTCTCAGATCATGCTAAAATCTCCCTTAAAATTAACCCATGCCCAAAAACCTCAAAAAGTTCTATGGGCTATAACTGGACCCTGAATAACAACTTATTACATAACAAAGAGGTAATGCAAGTGATAGCTAAAAGTCTTGATGAACTCAATGAACAACTGGACTCTTCTTATATTCCACTAGACATACAATGGGCTGCCTATAAAGCGACACTTAGAGGTATATTAATTCAAAAAGCTTAAAAAACAAAGAAAAAGAAAATATAATCATAGCACTCAAAGCTAGAAATGAAATAACAAGCATCTCCAACCCCTAATCTAGAAAAATTGATCAATAATACCCAAAGAGAACTGCTAGAATTACACCTATACACATACTCTTTCAGTGAACATAGACTCATTGCTAAATACTCAGAATGGGGCCAAGTCCCATCTAAAGTTCTAGCAAGAATTATTGATAATAAACACGGTTCATCCAGAATTATACTTCTGCAATATCAAAATAAATTTTATAAAACAGACACCAAGATTATAGTTATTTCATAATTTATATACCAAGTTATATAGCTTAGATAATGACCAAATCCCACTCCTTGAAATTGAGAGCTTCTTTAAATCTATTAATGTCCCAAAAACTAAATGAAGAACAAATAAACTCCTTCATTGTTCCAATTGACCAAAAAGAAATAATTGATGTAATCGAAAAGCTCAAAATAGGTAAAGCCCCAGGGTCCAGATGTCTGGCTATACCTCAGATTTCTATAAATCTTTTAGTATGAAATTGTCATCTATCCTCAAAGTTTTTAATTATATCACACTAAATGGTATAACAGACCTCCACTGGAATTCCTCCAAAACAATCATAATCCTGAAAAATAATCTGGATAGAACTGACCCAAATAATTATAGACCCATATCATTGATTAATGCTGATATTAAAATTTGCTGCAAGACTTAAAAAAAAATAATGCCTCACATAATTTCTACTGAGCAGGCGGGTTTTATGATTGGCAGACACACATGGGACAATACCCTAACCCTAGACACCATGATCCAAATTACCATAAATGATAGAAATCCGATATTTGCTTTAACATTAGATGCTAGCAAAGCCTTTGACAGAGTTAACCAGGAATTTCTCTTTATTTCACTATCCCATTTTAACATCCCAAAAGATTTTTCCAACATGATCAAAATGCTATACGAGAATGATCAAACATCTATATGTTAACTAAAAGACATCTTTACCCATTTCGATTTATAATGGAACTAGGGAAGGACGCCCCCTATCACCGCTTCTTTTCAACTTATTCATAGAACCATTCTTTCTCTACATTTCACAGAAAACTTATCATTCTATACCCAAACTCTTAAATACAAAAGTATCATTGTCAGCCTTTGCTGATGATGTTAATGTCTATTTTGAACACCCAAACACTGATCTACAGAAAATAGTGGAGGCTATCAATAATTTTTCTAAAGTATCTAATTACAAAATTAATCAAAAGAAGTCACATATCTTTTCAATTAAACCCTCTCAGCGAAACAAACTACTTTCCTGACTCTCCATTTCAAACAACATTCTATTAAACATCTAGGGATCCACTTCAATCAGGCTTCCATGCTCCAGAACAATCAACAAAAGACATGGTCAACAATTACGCAGGATCATGATAGATGGCAACAATTGAAACTTTCTATGTTATCCAAAGCATCCATAATTAAAATGAATGTTTTGCCTAAGATTTTATATCACTTCATTGCTTCAAATCTTATGATTCCCAACAAACTTTTTCTAAAAATAAACAAAGTTCTTGCCAAATGTATCTGGTTTCCCAAAATGTTAAGGATAAATTATTTAAAATGGATATATCCTAAAGACAAGGATGGATTAAACCTACTTGATATACACCTATATTATAAAATTATTTGTGCGAATAGAAATATTTTAATTGCGAATCACTACCCTGAGAAAGATAGTCAGTCACCCATGTGGGTCAGAATTTGGCACCAACATACGCTTAGTTGTAATATTAACCTGAAGGCCCTTTCTGAACCACCTTAATCTTGTTAATTCAAAATTAAGTAATATTTTAAAACATAAGATAAAAATTTTCCAGGAACTGATTAAATCAATCAAGATGGATAAAATACTCCCATACCTTGAACCAATCCATCTGAATCCGAATATTAAGATTAATAATAAACTGATTAATCTCATAGAATATCCAGCCATAAAGGATTTGTCATTTTGGGAAATATATAAACAAAGACAAGAATCTAAAAAAACTTGTGTCTGGCTTTGAAAGCAAACTACAAATATACCATTATTCTGCAAACAATTAAGAGAAATCATATCATTCCTAATCAAAGACATTCCTATGAATGAACAAGATAATAATTTACTCATAATTATGTCAAGCCTATCTACCAAAAATAAGAGACTTTCCATTTCCTATAAACAGAAACACCCTTAAACTTAACTCTCTCTACTTGTTCTCTAGTTACTGGGACAAACAAGATACCACATTAACAGAACAAAAAAAAAACTCAAAGCCTTCAAATCTACAATTCTCCCCCTTTAAAAACTCATTTATACACAATTAATGATAATTACTATTATACTCCTTCAGTCCTAAACAAATTTGATCTGAAAATTTCCTCAACCTGTCCATGCTGTTCATACCAACAAGCAGACCTCATACATATTCTATGGTACTGTAAATATACCCACAAACTTTGGAACTCACTTAAAGTGCGACTTGAAAAAATGGGTTATCAGAAATCAACTTTATCATGACAAACAGTTCTGCTACACATCTCAGATAAACTATCCAAACTAAATTTACATGCATTAATAGCTATATGCTCGTTTGTCTAGTTTTATATAACTAAAAACTGGCTTGATCACACCAAGATCAGTTGGAGTGGATTCAGAAAAATGGCACTTGACTATTTCTGCACAAAAACTCATAAGAAGCACCAGCAAGAGAGCTTACTATCAAATGTTTTTGAAACTGTTACTCGATCATCTGCTAAGTGATTAATGGTTATCAGGCTTGTTATGCCACCCACAAGTGCTTAGTTAATTGCCATCCTATTTAATAGAGAACTTACCTATCAGGGTTGCTCTTACATACTCAAGAATATATGTCTGATGTATAAAAGGCTCTGTTACATTATTACCTAATCTCGAACAATAGGTAGTTTTATCTCATGTCTGATGGCACGTTTGTAGATATTGTATAGATTTTTTTTTTCTTTTTTTGTTCTTATAGCTGGATGTATATGATTGTTTTTTTTGGACGGGTATACACACAGAACTCTGTTTTATTTGTTTTGTATTTAATATTTGTCATTTATAATCTCAGTTGTATGCATAATCTGTACTGTATTTGTTCTCACTATATCAAAATTAATAAAAAGCTATTTGAGAAAAACAAAAAATTCAAACCCAGGTAACAACTCTGGATATGCAGTTATAAATGCTCTTAGGTGTTAGTTGCTTGAAAAGTTATGTAAAGGCTTGGACCAAGAACAGACTCCTCATCTCATACCTTCTATACTTACAGTACAGGCAAACACACTAAGTCATGATAAAGTAAATGGGTGTCAGCATGTCTTTTGCAGTGCTTTTGGAAGGCATATCTTTGAGAAATGTATTTCTGATATTCACAACATAGTAAATTATTTTATTAACAAAGAATATAAAATTCATGCATTTCAGTATACATAGATTATTGTTCTTGGTTTCCAATAATTTTGTATCAATATATACGGATCTAATTCAGTAGATCATAATACCATAACTCTAAGACGAGTTGTACTGTGAACATCAAATGTTAAAGCCAAAAGTTTGAGACAATAAATCAACTAATGCACCTGTCTGGAAGTCACCAGAGGATTTGAATGGGCATTGTGTGAAACACAAACAAATCTATATATTAATACACAATTAAAAAAAAAAAAAAAACTTTTCCAAAGTTTTTGCATGGGGGCAAGCCTTCCTGCACCCTTACCCCATGCAAATTATACATACCAACTCCAAGATAGCACTACAGTGGTGAAACGGGTTAATTTACAGATCCTCACTGTACCATGATCTCGATTTATGATTAGTAAACATGAAAAGTTTTTCACTTCCATATTGTGTTACACCGAAAACGATGTCTGATTTTAGCGTAACGTCTATTTAAATTCTCCAATTACTTCTGGAAATGTGCACTACTTGAATTATAGTTTCAAACTTTTAGCTTTGTTAAAATTAATAAATCCGTATTTGTGATGTTTTAGTCTCATCCAGGAGTTTTATCAGACGTTTGTACATTTGTGCTTGAGGACTATAACAAGTCTCATTTAGAGGAGGTCTTGATTTTTTTCCTTACACTTGGATTTCTGTTCCTTTCCTTATCCTTTTAGCATCATCAGCTGCTTAAACTATGCCTTAGCCATGTTTTATACCATTGGATAATTCAAGCCTACACAAATCACACACCCCACCCTGCAATACTTAAGGAAAGAATCGTACTGGCAGAAGAAAGAATCTTTAATGCTTAGGAGAACACGGATAGTCAAAGGTCACATATGGTCATCTTGTCACTTCATGTACAGATGGTGATCACTTTCTCTGCATAATGCCCCTTATCACTGAAAGGGCTACTGAGGTTAAGTTAGAGGAAGTCATCACAACACTAACATATGATTGTCCATAACACTGGCATCTAATAACCATATGTTCATCTGGCCACTAACCTTTGTCATTCCCATAATCTTTAAAGCTAAACAAAAATGTTAATGTCTCGCTAACAACCATCTAGAGTATAAATCTTGGCATAATTTAGCTACAAATAAGTCTTCATTTAATAAAGAATGTAGAGAGTTTAGCTGATAAACATTAAAATCTTCAAATTATTTATACTCTGTGAATGAAATTATTTTAATGAAATATGATAGAATAAATCAAGTTTATTGACACAAAAATTGTTTATAAACTTTGCATGAAAAATGTGACAGAAGAATTAAACTATTCTATTTAGTAAGAACTTTGTTACTACCAAAACAGCCTAACAGGGATGAGCAATGAGAAATAATGTAGCTACTAATTCTGAAGCTAACACTGATAAAATAATACATTTACTTATGTCTAGACATCACCTGCTGTCAACATATTTATGTGAATTTGAATAGTGATACCAGATATGAATTTTTATTCTAAAGAAAAGACCTTGATTTTAAACTATGCACATTTTTCTTTTTATGAATTATTTTTATTCCTAATAATAAAAAGTTGTTAGGGCACATAAGTTCAAGCCGCATGCAAAAAAAAAAAAAAAACTAACGAGTAAAATTAGACACAAGCGCATTCATCCTGCCAAATGCAGAACTTTTTCAAAGTGAATAAAAACTCCCCTCCCCTGTATTTAAATACAATATTCTTCTCAAAAAGGCGCCAAACGTTTTAAAGATGTATTACATAAACATACTATTACACTTAAAGTTCCGTAAAACTTAATAAAATGACAGCTTTTATTAAACTCAAACATACATATAAATTATACATAATACATCAAAAAATGCAAATCAACAAACAATACATATAAACAAGCATATTGTCCAATGTTATTCTACAGTTTAGAAACTTTTTTCTTTAAATGGGTTTTAATTAAAATGTGGTCATTTAAACCTGGGGGGGGGGGGGTTGTGGCATTCAGTTTAAGTTGGCAATAAGTTTCCCTGCAGCATGCTTGTTTATATGTATTGATACTTCATGTATTGTTTGTTGATGTGCATTTTTTATGTATTATGCATAATTTATATGTATGTTTGATTTAAAAAAAAAAACTGTAATTTTTAGTTTTAGGGAACTATTTAAGTGGAATAATTTTTTTTTAAGAAAGTTTGGCACCTTTTTGAGGAGAATATTGTTTTGTTCAACTAGGAAGGGACTACAACAGTAAATAAATGACAATATTTAAAGGACAAAGGACTACAGCACAGACATAACATTTTGTTGCTGTGCTCAAAACTGTTAGTTTTCTACAAGTGAGAGTGAATGTAGATGCCTACATTGCTACTTCCTAAACCTAATGGAAGCAAATTCTGTAGTGACTTTACAAAACTGAATAAATGTTTGAAGTTTATTAGCTATCCCATGGATGGAATTGAGGAGTTCATATAAAATCCAAGAAAAGCAAGATATATGTAGGATATAGATTTTGTTCTCTCCTATAGAAATACATTTTGGATCCCTGAAGGTTTGTTTCATTACAGTGTGTTACTACTAAGGGAGCTGCGGTCACTAGTTAGGGAATCTTGGACAGTACATGGAAGCCCCACAGTCAAGCAGTGCTGCTGCAGACCTTGAGGATGTGATGATTCATTCAAAGGAATTGGAATGTTTCTTACTAAATCTGCAGGCTGTGCAACCGTCTAAGACAGCCAGGCTTGACCGTGAATGCTAAAAAATGTAAATTAGCCAAGGTAGAAAGCAAACACTTGGGATAATTCACAGGAAGAAGGGGTCGTACGACCACAGCAAGAAAAACAGAGGCTCTAAAAAGCTGGATTATTCACTCAACTAAAAGACTTGTGAAGTCTCTTCTTGAGCTACTCAGGTAAAAAAGAAAACATTAGTCTAATACATTCACTACAGAGACTGACAAGATGGTCAGGGCCTGCATGTCTGTAGTCTTAAAAAGGAGTTCAACTTGTTTCAGAGCTATCAAGCTTATTTGGAAAACGTGTTACATAAATTACAACTCATCATGAAGACTGAATCCCAAATCCTTGATTATCTTTAATTGCTTTAACGTTGCATCACTTCACACTGCACTGCTTTTAATACTTATTTTCCCAAAGATATATCTGCACTGAGAGATGCTATATTCAGCTATTACACAATTTATTGATCTGCATAAAATATTAAATTGCTTTAAGTCACTATAAAACCATTGTCTGCTTATTTAATCTTACATATGCATTGTGACTGAGGAAATGTATACCACACTAAGATAAACACTTGGTCCCATGGCAGATCCTTGAAAAATGCCAAGGTTGGTTGTTTATTGCATTTATTTACTGGGATTGCCTAACTGGGCCATGCAAGACTCCTTTTTACTGCAGGCCCGGATAGAAAAGCTCCATAACAAACAAAAACATTTATAAGTACATCATGATTGAGTTAGCATTTTAATTAGGCAAAAGATTTGTCAGATGAAATGTTTCATAGTTGCACACATACATACATACAAAAATAAACGCACATTACATAAACAAATATTACATAATAAGCATGTCTTACAATGAAAAAAATATTTTCAAAAGCAGTTTCTGATATTTGTGTATTCCAAAGTAGTAGGAATGTAATAGGTTCTAAAGTAATGGTGCTTTGATCAATAGGTAGGCAGATGGGGCATAGGCATTTTTGGAGTAAAAGAATTCTAACATTAAACAAAGAATGGAAGATGTTACTAAAGTACACTAGTCACACTAGATAGTAAGTAGTAAAGAGGAGCATGTAAGCTGAAAATATAGCTAGGATATTACTCGGTTAGCCGGTTGGGATTGAACATTTACATAATGTAGTATTTAAGAAATGAGCGTTCTTACAGGTAAGCTTATTATCTATATCCCTAAGTGGGCTGGGTATGGTATTCCAGATCTTGGAGATATAAAAGGAGCAGAGCGTCTCCTGATGAGTTCTGGGATTTAAATAATTGAGCCTGTAATTTATTGTTACAGTGGATACCACTATTGGAATGTAAGGAGGGAAGGGCACGTATCTGGGTGATGAAGTTATGGAATGACTAGGTTTTATCTGAAGAATTTAAGATATTTTGGAAATTCCATCCAATTTGTTTCTGTGTATGCAAGGCAGGCATGAGATCTGTTAGGCAAATGATCAGTGAATTTGGCAATGTTATAATAGCAGTGTTCACGTTTTCCAAGGAGGCTGCTGTGCACATTAGTGAGGAAGGGGGCAGCATATAGGAGTGCTTTTAGGACATGAGCATATGCAGCAGATTTATGACCAAGGCTGGTAAGAAATGGCTTGGATCTGTAAAGAAGGCCTTTTAGTTAAAAATGTGCATGGGATTGATACTCTGTGGCTGAAACTGTATAGACACTAAATCTAATAGTAGGAAAGTTACACCTAGTGTTGTCATAGTCACAATTCTCTCAATGTTGCAAGTCATCATAAGTCTCTGCCAGATTAAAATAGACACCAACAACTATCAGACCTTTATCAGTTACCCTTTTATCATAAAAACTCTATAGCTGTCAGAATACACTAACCTTTTAAAATTCAATGCTGAGTAATATCTGTGTTGGTATTATATTAATATAGTTTCAATCATTTGCTTATGGTAAATTTTTCATAACATTTACTCAATATGAATAGAAGACTTATTGGTTTCCTATTAAGTAGTTGGTAACTTTCTTGCAGTTGGGAATTATGGTGGATGTCTCCCATGCAGTGGCAAACAGCTAACAAGCAGTTAGACATCTAATACAATGGAATAACCATTGCTTTCCCATCCAAATCATAAACAATCCATTAATGCAATCATTACTCATACTGCTTGTTTATTGTATAGATTTTAAACAGGAATTAATAACAACCTGAAGCTCAAAAGAGCGAGCAGCTAGCATCTGAACACAGCAGCTTTGTCTCAGTTTTACAGGTATTATTGTACTTGAAACAGCTGTTTAAAGCCAGTTATTAAACATTGTATTCTGACTGAGGCAGTAGCACCTTTAATATATGCCTGGTGAATTAGTGGCATGCAGGATATCTGTGCAGTGACTGAGACCTGGTTCAAAGCTCCAGAGAGCACCCCTGCACTACCATGCTATAACTCATACCACACTTTTCGGCCATGTAACCTGGACCGGAACACCAAAGGCGGAGGTGTGTCCATATTTATTAAGGATATCCACACCTCCAGGCTAGTTGCTCAGCATAATGGAGCTGAGGTTATCCAAGTGCAACTAACTCTGGGCAAAACTGCAATCCAAACTGTAGCTTGCTACAGATCACCCACCATGGCCCAGGATTCCCACTCCTCTTTTCTTGACGTACTGGAAAATATTTGGGTTCAACCAAACACCCTAATAATGGGCGATTTCAATTACCCCACCATTAACCGGGAAAACTACTAATGTACCAAATACTTCGCTCAACGCTTTCTGGAATTCATAAACTCCAATGCCCTGGATCAACTTATCCACACCCCCACCAGGGGCAACAATATCCTAGATCTAGTCATTACCAACATGAGTGACTGGTGGTCCACACGTGAAGTCAACGCCTCATTGGTCCGATCCGACCATAAGCTAATTACCCTAGATATCCACATCCTGCCCCCACCCCCCATTAAGGAAACCATGGTAAAACATTTCTCCAAAGCCAACTTCATGCTTCTTAAGATACAAGTGGTGAACTTCATGACACCCATGCAGATGGACAATACAGTTACGACTATTGAATCCTACACAATTGCACTTTATAAGCACTTACATGAGTGCATGGATCGTGCTATCCCAAACAGAACCAAGACGCTATCCTCCAAAAAAAGAAAGCCAATCTGGTGGCCCCCTGCCATAAACAAACTGTACAACAGAAGGAAGAAACTGTTGCAAAAGAGAGTAAAATCCCATGAGTGGAGGAGCTCCCTGGTCAGCCTCAGTAAGAAGCTGCAATCCCTGATAATATCCTCCAAAGCTAGTTACAAAAACAAAATCACCACTGATTCTAAATTCAACCACAAAGCATTCTATAGCTATGTCAAGAATCTCAATGGCAACACTCAGATCTGCTCTGAGTTACAGCACAATGGCACTAAATATACAGACCCAACTGATATTGCCAACATCCTGGCAGATAGGTTCACTGCTAACTTTACCCCCCTATCACCCCCTAAAGAGCCCATCTCTAGAATGGAAGAATGCAAAGTTCCTGTAATCACGTCTGCACAGGTAAAAACCACACTCTTCAAAGCCAAGAACACAGCATCCATGGGACCAGACAACATCCCAGGCTGTGTTCTACATGAACTACAGAACAAACTGGCACCCCACCTAAGTACATGTTCAATCATAGCCTCACCTTAGGCTTTGTGCCTGCTAAATGGTGCACAGCAGCGGTTATCCCACTCCACAAGGGGGGAGCCACCACGGACCCCAGGAACTACCGCCCCATTAGCCTAATGAGCCTAGTCTGCAAGGCCATGGAACGTATCATCATGGAACTTATTAACAAAGACATTGGTAATCTCCAAACTCTGGACCCCACCCAGTTCGGGTTTGTAAAAGGCAGATCATGCCTCCTAAACCTGATAGACTTCTTTGAAGCAGTTACCAAAGCCGTAGACAAGGGTAAGGAGGTTCACACAGCCTATCTAGATCTTGCCAAGGCTTTCAACACCATCCCCCACTCTGGAATTATAGATAAACTCACTAAACTAGGTACAAATCCCTATGTCACAAGATGGGTTGCCAACTGGCTCACTGACAAAACTGACACTGTGAAAGTAGCAGACTCCAAATCCGACTTCAGACCACTGACAAGTGGAGTACCATAGGGTTCAGTCCTGGGTTCTCTCCTGTTTGGTACCTACTTCTCTGAAGTACAGGCTACCACAGAAGGTCTTTGACTAACAAAATTCGCAGATGACTGCAAACTAAGAGCCATAATCGAAACTCCTAACAATGTGGACATCTTACAAAAGGGCCTTACTGAGACAGATGCCTGGTGTCAAAGCCATGGCCTCAAGCTCAATGCCAAAAATTGCACTGTCATCCCCTTTGGTAAAAACTCTGTACCCATGAACTACAACACAGGTGGTAGTATAATTAACACCGAAAGTGTGATAAGATACCTTGGGACACAGGTGGACAGTAGTCTCTCCTTTGATAATCACATCGCCACAGTAGTCACAAAATCCTTCTACATGGCACACCTCATCACAAAAGGTTTCCCATCCAGAAAAAAAGAGGTCATTGTTCCCCTCTACTCATCACTCATTAGACCCATTATAGAGTACAATGCCCCTTTTGGTATGTACCTCACAAGACATCTACAACAACTGGAAAGGCTGCAGAAATACCTCACAGAGGATTACCAGCCTCAAACAGATGCCCTACGCAGACAGTCTCAAAAAACTCCAGCTTTACTCAGTCGCATATCGCCTACTCAGAGGTGATCTCTGCCTAACATACAAAGCTATATCAAACCCAGAGCTGTTGGACATGCTCCACTTAAAGAAATCCCAATCCCTCCAAGCTACATGCTCTAGGGACCTAAACCTAGTCACCACAATAAAGAGCACATGCCAGAGGGATAGATTCCTGTCCCAGAGACTTCCCATACTCTGGAATAAACTACCTAGCTATATCAAACAAAGCTCCTCATAAGCACTCTTCAAGAAAAATCTTGATGATTGGATGGGAAATAGGAAATTCACCCTGGGGATGACATCTGTGGCTCTGCTCGACAGCGGCACAGGAAAATAATTTTCTTGGCTGGCAAAAGCCAGGGTACTTTTTTGGTTGGGCTTGTATAGGCCCCAGGGCTGATAGCCTAGTACCTACCTATGAACCTAATAGCTGATGAACAATAAGATAGTGTTTTCCCACTCCCCTTGTAAAGACAGAGAGACCTGTTCTAATATAAAAAAATAACGTAATAACACCGTCACATTTTCTAACATATTAAGACAATGCATTTTTATCTCCCACACGATTTACGGTCCTTATTTGGTTTAAGAAAAATTGTTATTTTCACTGAAGGCATGCACGTTTTCACCACATAAAACTGTATTAAACACTAATTTGTAGTTGAAGATGATGAAAAAGACAATGTATAAATTCACAGCATCAGAGCATGATGCCTTTCAAGCTTAAATGCATTCATTCTAATTTACTTATCTAATTGCTTGAATCTCAGTAGCAAGATGTATATATTCTGGGTTCCTGCACAAATTGCAAGGATTGTAATTGTAACCCTCAAAAGAGCAGAGATAAATATGAATGTGGAAGAAAATGTAGTTAAATCCAAGTTTGCAGCTTGTTGGTGTATTCTCCCTATCTTGAGGTAGAGTGATCTTGGTATTAGTAGTAGGAATATTTTGGCAATGCCCTAGATTTTGAAGATATATACCCCTCCAAATAAATAAATAAAACATTAAAATGGGGAAGAGCAAGCTGCAAAATGCATTATTTTTATTTGAATCATTTGGATCATACTTTATTATTTAAAAGTAAAGGAACTCATAGCTGATTTTCAATTTTTCCTACACTTGGCTTAACTAACCTGCCTGAGTATCTGACAGCTGCAATTTGTATTCAAAACTTGAAATGTTTGTAAGCTTTCTGAAATATGTAAGGCGTTTGTATCCATGTAACATGAAGGATACAGTATACAAACTGCAACAATCTCAATCACCTTAGTATCCGTTTTATTTGCCGATAAATTTATTACTAAAGGTTAATAGTAATTTCAGATGAAATGAAAACATTCTTTACACTACTAGGGAAGAAAGAACAGTTTCAGTCTTCTAATACAAGTGTTGTTTATTTCTCAAACTCTGCATTTCATTTTTTATGGCCTGAATAACAGTAGCATAGCTAGGTTCTGGTAAGAGATCAACTGCCCAAGTACAAAGTGTTGGAGGGGGTGCAATCATATAACTTTTTAATGTAATATTGGCTTGTAAACACCAGTATTGCATTTGTTGTTTAACCTGAGCACTGTAGTGCTCTGTGTGTGGTTTAAACTGCAGCAACTACAGTTTAAAAGTAGAACTTTTTTTTAGTCAAATGAGCACCATAACACACTGTGCAGGCAGGGTATAAACTATAGCAGCACTAATTTACATTACAATGAAATTGTTTGCTAAAGAAGACCTTTTTTTTATAAATGTGCAGAAGGAGAGAGAGAGGCAGGACAAAAAAACAGGAGCTGAATGGCTGGGGTGGGGGATTATAAACACGTCTTTAGCATCGTGCATGCCTTCTCTGATGCATGCACAACAAGTTGATGGAGTTAGAAGATCTGAATGGATCGAAGAGAAATGTTAATTCCAACTTTGAACAACTTGGGGCACGTCCAAAAATTGCAGTTAACAATTTAAATAACCAGAATAATAATAGTGGCTGGCAAAAAAATGGCAGAGGCAAAGGAAAGAAAGGAAAGAATTGGATAGAATATTGGAAGGGCTGGTAAGTACAAGTTTTAATCAGCAAGAAGCTTATGGTGAAGTTTGCCAAAGCTGAAAATTACAAGAGACTGTTATTGTGGATAATAATTGTTTCTTTAGAGACTTGGACACCTCATATGCTAGTCACAACTGTTTTATTGATAGGGCTGAACCTAATACTTTGGCTGCTAACAGTTCTGCTGTGTTTGTCTGTCTGTCTGCAGTTCAAAATGATCCTGTTCTACACTTGGTTACGGGTAGTCCAACTACAGATAATACACATGAAATGGACAATATTGGTTGTTATAAATGCCAATAATTCTGCTGCTTTTGACAATTTTTTTGTAACAAATCTGGTGGTATGCATTCGTTTACGGGCAGTTTAACTGTAAATGTTACTACACATGGTATGATCAAAGATGTGAATTCAAAACAACTTTTTGATGAAATGGATAAAGTTGATTGTTCAAATATTTTTTTTGGTGACTTAATATTTGATTTGAGCAATAGTGTTTCAGTAGTCAACAATGTTAGCATTTCATCTTCTTTGGTGGGCCAGACATAATACAAAAGTCTTCCAACGATTTTACAATTTATAATTATTCTAGCTTTAACTTTTCTGTGGAACACGCTGATTTACTGAGTAAAGGCCTAAGTTATGCACCTGCTAAAAAAGCTGATGTGGCAGAGGTGGTTTATTATCAAAATGTTGAAATTCAAATGGTTGACGGTCATAATATTGAAAGTCATTATGCCGAACATTCAAAATACTGAAAAAAAAAGTCAAAGTTTAATTGGTCAAAAAACACCTGCTGCACTGGCAGTAGTGATTTTGGAGGGGGGCTGTGCCACCCACCACCCCCCACACCCCCTGCTACTTATATATTACAACTCTGAGATCGCACAACAGTGCTGACAAGGGTATGTCCTTGCCCTGTTGTCAACAACGTTAACAGGTAACTTGCATGCACATCCTGTCGACCAAATGAACTACTTAATATTCATGTGTCGATCATATGGGCCAATCAAATGAATGTTAGAACATATGAATTTCAACCTTTTGATAGTAAACTGGCAGAGGTAATACTTGTTTTTAATTCATTAGGAAACTGAACTTGTCACTTTGGTTTGAAAATAACATCAATAAAAGTAGATTGAGCATGGATGGTGAATGTGGGTTTAGAAGACCAAGCACCTTTAACCCACCCTTTAATAATTATTTGGCAATTTATGAAAAAATGTGTGGAAAGGACATCATTAGAACCTTTTTATAGAAAAAGTGAAAATAAAAGGTTGAATCTTAGTAAGGATGAAGAGAGTTTATTATTTGATTTATGTTCTAATGGTGATATTAGAATAATGAAACCCGGCAAGGGGGGCAGGATTTGCATTATGAATTCTAGTCAAATGCTGGAATTATTGTTTACGGATACATATAGTGAGATTTCTAGGAATGAACTCAATATTGCTTATAGTAGAATTGACGCTATCCTATACAACAAGCTTATGCATGGACAAATAAATGTTGAAGTTTATAACTACTTAGTTAACAAATATCCAGTAGTGGCAAGTATCTTTGGAATACCAAAAATTCATAAGAACTTGTACCACTCACCATTAAGGCCAATTGTGGATGCAGGTAGAAGCAAAACGTTTTATCTAGCTAAATATTTGGATGGACTACATAAACCTTCAGTAAGTAAGGTTGAGCAAATTTGCAGGTGTTCCTGGGTTTCTTGCAAGGTTAGCTAATTTGGAATTTTTTGGTGAAAGCTTATTGGTTACAACAGATGTTCAAAATTTATATTCAGTTATCCCTCAAAGATGGGTTAGAATGGTTAGACGGTATCTTATTTGATATAGGTGATTTGGATACCAATAATAAAAATACTACTTTAACACTGATGGACTTAGTTTTGTCAAATAATTTTATTTATTCTGAAAGTCAATTATTTAAAGAAACCATTGTAACAATGGGGCAAACGAGTGCTCTGAGGTTTGCCAATCTCATCATGGCCTACAGGGAGAAGAACTTTATTTGTAACAGTCTCTTTAATACCGGTTGGAACTTTTACATCAGGTTTTTTGGATGACATTTTCCTTGTATGGGTTGATTCCGTGGAGAGATTACTTGAATTTATGGAATTTATAAATGGTAGTACCACTTTTTAAAGATTACATACTCGGTGGATAAAGATTCTATGACATATTTGGACATCCACCTCATTACAGATTATGTTAATGGTTGTTTTTTATACCACATATACAGAAAGATCATGTTTTCAAATTCTTATCTTCATTATGGCAGTTGGCACGCACCCTTCCAAAAAAGGCTGGGTTCAAAGGTCAGTTAGTAAGACTAGCTCGGATGAATTTGTGTTCCTGGAAGAAGTGGGTATAATACTCAGTATGTTTTTAAGAAGGAAATACCCATTAGATTTATTGGAAAGTGAAGTGTGTGACAAGAATAGGGGGTTTTATAAGCCCCTACTACTGCGACCTAATAGGGAAACGATAATCGGTTCAATAATGAGCTAGTTCACAAGCAGATTTTAACAACAGGTCATGATAAAGCATTCATTCTTACATTTGGCACGAATACTTATGACATTGTTGATATTATTAGAAATAACTGGTCATTAATTTCATCAATGACTGATTTGAATAGTATTTTAGGTAATTCCCCAACAGTGGTGTTTCGTAAAAACAAGTGTTTTAAAAAAATGTTAGAAAGACAAGTATACTGAGCAAGTGAGAATCGACCTAGTGGTATGTTCAGATGTGGACAGTGTAACCAATGTTGACAGATTATAGAATTCAATTCTTTTAATATCAATAAGAAATTTGTGGTGGATAAACATTTTAATTGTGATTCAAGTTGGGTTGTGTATGTTGCTTTGTGTAATTTGTGTAATGCATTCAATATTGAGAAAACTTCTTGTAAGTTAAGAGACGGAACGCATTAACATGATAAAGATGTTATGAAAGCTAAAACATCTAATCCCCTTTATAGACATACCATGCATGCACCTGACCATAAATTTATTTTTTGTTGTATTAGATCATATTAAAGACCCTAGAGACTTTATATTAGATGAACATTTACATAACAGAAAATTAATGTGGATTCTTAGGCTCAATGCAACTCATCCTCTGGTCTTAATGATGCTTATTCTATTACATCACTTTTGAAGCTGAAGAGCCTAGATGGGTGACGTTTTAAAGTAATAACAATAATAAGTTAGTGGCGCAGCATGATACCTCTGACATCATCCATGTGCAGCTAACATCGGGCAAATCTGCAATGCAAATTGTGGCCTGCTACAGATCACCCTCCATGACCCAGGACCACCACTCTGCCTTTCTGGAGACACTGGAAAACATGAAGGTCCTACCGAACACACTGATATTGGGTGATTTCAATTACCCTACCATTACCTGGGAAAACTACTTGAGTACAACCTCCCAGGCTCAGCACTTCCTGGAATTTATCAACTCAAATGCCCTGGATCAGCTGGTAAACTCCCCTACCAAAGGCCACAACATATTGGGCCTGGTCATCACCAACATGGGCAACAGGTGTTCTGTACTGGAGGTCAACCAGTCACTGGTTAGATCAGACCATAAACTAATCACCCCGGATGTCCACACCACACCACCGCCCCCAACCAAGGAAACCACAGTGAAAAACTTTTCTAAAGCAAACTTCACCTTACTTAAGGCAGAGATGGTAAGTTTCACAGCCCCCAAGCTAAAGGATAACACTGCCCAAGATACAGAATCCTTTACAATTGCACTCTGTGAGCACCTACAAGGATGCATGGATCATGCCATTCCTAGCAAAACCAAGAATCACTCCCCTAAGAAAAGGAAACCAGTCTGGTGGACTCCTGCCATAAACAGGTTATACAACAAAAGGTGGAAACTAGTTCAGAAAAAAGCAAATCCCAAGAAGGAAAGACATCTCCGATCAGTATCAGTAAGAAACTAAGGTCCCTCATAAAATCATCCAATGCTAACTTCGAAAGAAAAATAACCAAGGATTCAAAAGATAACCACAAAGCCTTCTTTAGCTATGTCAAGAATCTAAGTGGCAACTCGCAGATATGCTCTGAGCTAGTGCAAAATAGCACAAAATATACTGAACCTACTGATATTGCCAACATCCTGGCAGACAGATTCAGTGCAAACTTCACCTCCCTCTTACCTTTAAAAGGGCCCAGAAGAATACCGGAAAAGTGTAGTGTCCCGGAAATCACTGAAGCATAAGTAAAAACAGCCATTTCAAAAGCCAAAAACACAGCATCAATGGGGCCAGATGGTGTCCCAGGCTTTGTCTTGCACGAACTACAGAATGAACTAACCCTCCATCTATACACCCTGTTCAACCTCGGCCTCTCCACAGGCTATGTGCCCATAGAAAGGTGCACAGCAATGGTTATTCCACTCCACAAAGGAGGCGCCACAAGTGACCCTGGTAACTATCGCCCCATAAGCCTGACTAGCCTGGCCTGCAAGGCTATGGAGCGCATCATCATGGAACTCATTAACAAAGACATTGGGAACCTCCAAACACTTGACCCAACCCAGTTCAGCTTTGTTAAGGGCAGATCATGCCTACTAAACCTGGATGACTTCTTTGAGACAGTCACCAAGGCCATAGACGAGGGAAAGGTGGTTCACACAGCCTACCTTGATCTCGCCAAGGCATTTGACACCATTGCTCACTCGGGTATTATAGAAAAACTCACCAGCCTGAACATAAACCCCTATGTCACAAGATGGGTTGCCAACTGGCATACAGACAGAACTCACACGGTAAGAACAGTGGTCTCCAGGTCCAACTCTAAACCAGTCACAAGTGGTGTCCCACAAGGCTCGGTTCTGGGACCCCTACTGTTTGGCATATATTTCTCAGAAGTACAGGTAAACACAGGAGGACTATGGCTAACCAAGTTCACTGATGAATGCAAACTGGGAGCCATAAGTGACTCTCCGGCTGACACGGATATCCTTCAAAAAGGCCTTACTGAGACTGACACCTGGTGTCAAAGTGATGGCATCAAGCAAAATGCCAAAAAATGCATATCATCCCGTTTGGGAAAAACAAAACACCCATGAATTACCACATAGGTGGCAGCCCCCTTAATACAGAAGAGGTAATAAGAGATCTGGGGACCCAGATAGATAGTAATCTCTCCTTTGACAATCATATTGCCAAAGTAGTTAGGAAATCCTTCTATGTGGCCTATTTAATTACTAAGGGGTCTGCATCTAGAAATAAAGAGTTTTATAGCGCCCCTCTGCTCGTCACTCATCAGACCAATCAGAATACAATGCCCCATTTCGGATGTACCTCACAAGACACTTCCAACAGCTGGAAAGAACACAAAAGCACCTCAACAAGAGGATT
>NC_056750.1:742609487-742626987 GCF_019279795.1 Protopterus annectens | reverse complement strand
CTTTATTTGATTTTAGTATAGGGGATATGAATGTGTATTTCCATGATGGGGGTATATTATTATTCTGAGCAACATTATATACATTGTGCAGTAGATCAATAGCCATTCTGGGTCTAATTTTATATATTTCTGGATTAATTACATAATTTCCCGGTGCTTTATAAGGTTTAAGCTTATTGATTTGATTTTGTATGTCTGATAAAGTTGTTTGCTTATCAATAATTTCTATTTGCTGTTTGTTCAGTTTATATGTTTTTATTAATAACATTTCTTATATTGTCTTCTATTTTGCTGTGTAGATTGATTTCATGAAAATAACATCTAAACTCTTCTAATATATCTTGAATACTGTGTACCTCTTTTCTTTCTCGTGGAGTGTATTTCTTTAATATAATTATATTTGTTTAATCTTTTGGTCTTACTCTTAAGGTTTGATAAATGTTCAGGATTTACTGAATAGGCAAGACATTTATATTTTTCTAAAGTTAACGTCTTGTGATGAAGAATAGATCTATATTCTTCATTTAATTTGTATTATCTCATCTCTTATATTTTTAGAGGAAAGATTATCTTTATTTTTGATGTGTAATGTGTCCAGATTATCCTGTATTGTTCTTTTATCTTTATTCAAAACTTTCATCTTGTTGTAATACCATTTAATTTGTCCAGAAGTATGCTTTTAAAGCATCCCAAAAAATATATATCTTGAGTGTCAGAAGTTAAATTTATATTTATAAAGTTTTCTTTCTCGTCTTTTAAAAATGATTGAAATCTTTAAGTTGTATAAGATATGTCAGGATTCTTTTAATTTGAACATTAGGGATATTATTAATATTAAGTTCAAATAGAAGAGTATTATGATCAGAAATTGGGCACGATATTTTACTGTTGACCAGATTATTAATTATCCGTATAGAAAGGAATATTCTATCAATTCCAGAATATTTTGTCTCTATTAGAATAGAAAGTGTATTGTAATGAATTATGGTCCACAAAATGGTATATATCTTTAAGTAGATAAATGTCTGGGAATTTCATTAGTTTAGCTTGTAGTATAATTTTTCTTTTGCCTGAAGTGGTTGCATCTTTTCGGTCTAGGATACAATTGAAGTCTGCTGCCAAAATAATATGGCCCTCAGATAAAGATATTATTTGATTTAAGATCTCTCTAATAGTAGTAGTACCAATACAGGGTATCCAACTGTTTATTAATGTATACAATTTCTTGCCCATTTCTACTATAGCCAAAGTATGCCTTTATTATCTTGATATATTTTAACTATTCTGGGTAGAGGAGATGCTTTATTCCACAATATTGCTACACCTCATTTTTTGTACACTCCAAGCTTACAATAATTGTATATTTATTTGGATCTAAGAATTTAATAGTATCTTTTGTTAAATGAGTTCCTTGTAAAAATATTATATTAGATTTATGAAAGGCTAGATATTTAAATAAATTACTTAAACAGATTACTTCTTTTATAGGAGTGACATGCCTTTCAACATGGTCATGTTATATCATTGTGTGTGATGTAGTAGTAATATATCAATATCCTGCATGAAACAAGAGTATCTCCTACCAAATATGAATTTGTTCAAAATGAATATAGTGAATCTAAAATCATTGAAAAAATATATATTCCTTGAGTTTTGCATTCTGTACTTTTTTTTTGAAAAAGCTACACTGGATGTCAAAAAACTTTCTTTTAAGAAAATGATTACATATTCTAGGTTAAAAAGACAAAATATAGCTCCCCACATGGAGTTATAAACTCCTAATCCCAATGACATTAGTCAATGAGATCAAAACCCTAAACAATAGCAACAGAACGCAAACCCCACTAATAGTATAGATTATGTAATTTATATTGGAAACAAAACTAGAACAAAGTTTCTTATAATATAAATATATGTTTAAAGTTTGTAGGGAGGTGCAGTGGTGGCGAATCTGGAGATTTTATTATAGCATACTTCCAGTTTGGAGGTAAGGGTGGAAGATAGATTAGTAAGCAGAGGAGCGCCATATGGAAGAGATGCGAGGAGATATGTGGTGGCCAAGGTATGTCTAGTAGAGAGAGAGAGAAAGTGATTATTTCTGTACAGTAGGCTGAGTTTTATGTGGGTTTTCTTGATGTTAAGTTGGATGTGGGTATTGAATTTTAAGTGTTCATCAATGGTGACCCCCAGGAGTTTGGCGGAGGGAACAACGTCAATGATTGAGTTGTTAAGACTGGTAATTTGAAATGAGTTTTTATCAGTGGGAGTGGATTTAGAGGGAGTGAATAGAAGAATCTTCGCTTTGTTAGCATTAAGTGAGAGGTGGTTCTGGTGCATCCATTTTTCAGTGGATGAGAAGGCAGTTTGAGTTAGAGACTGGAGTTCTGTTAGGTTGGAGGCATAGCAAATCAAAGTTGAATCGTCTGCGTATTGGACGATATTGGTATTAGGAATGGCTTTGTGGAAATCATTAATGAAGATGTTAAATAGCAGAGGGCCAAGTATGGAACCTTGTGGAACTACTGTGGGGGTGGGAAGGAAGGTGGAGAAGGCTTGGCCCCATGTCACGGCTTGGGACCTGTCTGAAAGATAGCAGGAGAACCAGGAAAGAGTATTTGGGGAGATGTTGAGGTTAGATAGATGGTTTAGTAGATGGGTGTGGGAGATGGTATCGAAAGCTTTAAATAAATCTAATAGAACAGATGAAACCAAGTTACCAGAATCTCAAGCTGAACTGACAGAGTGTAAAAAGGAGAGAAGGGCTGTGTTGGTACTGTGTCCAGGGCAGATGCCGTGTTGGGTAGGAGAGAGCAGCTGGTGTTCGGTCAGGAATGGCATGAGCTGCAGTTGTATGCATTTTTCAAGAAGTTTACAGATGGGTGAGGATGGCTATAGGGTGAAAGTTGGAGAAATTACAGTTTTTGCCACCCTTCTGGAGTGGAAGAATAAAAGCAGAACGCCATAGTTTGGGTACATAGAATTCAAGTAGTGATCTATCAGGATGCTGATAGGAAGAGGAATACTGTCAGAGGCAATTTTTAAGGCGGAGGAGGGGATGTTGTCAGGGGCATTGGTGCAAGGTTTATGTTTGAAGAGAAGTTTTTTTATAAGGTAAGTGGATACAGGTTTAAGTTCAAAAGTAGGGGGTGTGGGAAGAGAGGTGGAAGATGCTTTGGCAGAGGGGGGATGGGGATGTTGTTGGGGAAGGTTTTGTTAGCTCAGCAATAGAAGAGGTGAAGGTGGTGTCGAATAGTTTGACAATTTCTTGGTCAGATTTGCTAGTATCAGGACAAGGGTTGTTTGTTTTACCAGGCTTGAGAAGGGAGTTAATAGAGTTCCAGAATTATTTGGGGTTTTTTGCATGATTTGTAAATGGTTGTAGTAGGATTTTTTATCTATAATGACTTGTTTTTTGGCTAGGTTTCGCAGCTGTTTGCATTTAAGTAAGAATACAGGTGGTTTATGATGGAGATAGCTTTTCCAAGATTTATCTCTGTTGCATAATTTTCTTGGTTTCTTTCACAAGCCAAGGGGCAGTCTTGGCTTTAACTCTTTTAGTTCGTATTGCAGCGAGGGAGTTTAGGACAGTAAGGAATGTAGAGTTGAAGAATTCAATGGCTTTGTCTAGAGGTAGGGTTTTTAGTGGGTTCCAGTTAGTGAGCTTAAGGGAGTCAGAAGGTAAAGGGGTTAAAGTTAGTTAGGTTACAAGTGTGTAAGAGTTGGTGGGAGTATGAGAAAGAGGATATAGCTCTATGCGTGAAGGCAGGGAGGTGGTCTCCTAAAGGGTCGAGAGTAACACCAGATGTTGTGGTTCTGTTAGGGTGAGACACCAGGTTCCAGTCTAGCATGGAGCCTGGGTGGTTGGTTTTGTTGGGCCTAGTAATGGAGTTAATGAGTTGTGTAAAGTTAAAGGGATTGACTGATATGGTGGGATTAGGGTCAATGATTTGACAGTCAATATTTACATCTCCCATAATGTAGGTTTCATGATTAATATTTGAGGAGGTCCAAGAGAGAATGTCTTCCAAGGTATTGGTGTTGTTACCAGGGGGAATGTAAAGGGAGATGATGCAGATACTTTTATGGTCATTTAATTTTAGAATACCAGTTACTAGTTCAGCATTATTAAAGGAAGGGATAGGATTTGGAAAGGGAGTGATGGATAAGTGATTGGAGTAGATTAGTGCTACACCACCACGTCTTTTTCTCAGGAGGTCAGATCGGAGAGATTGAAATCCGGGGGGAAGGAATTCTGAGTCAGTTATGTGTGGTTTTAACCAGGTTTCTGAGATGGCTACTATGTCAGGTGAATTATGGTTCAACCAGGCATGAGAGAGAGTAATTTTATTAGCTAAGCTTTGGGCATTGATAGTGAGGAATTTGAGGTGTTTACTGATTAGCTTGTTGTTGGAGCCAAGTTTTTTTGTTTGAGAAATGTATGGTCTAGGGTTGGGATGAATGTCACCTGCTAAGCAGAGGTAAGAGAGAAGATGAATAAGTTTGTTAGGATTGTGTTTGGTTGGGAATGGATGGTAGGGGGTGGGTTTAGGTTTGCAGAATTTAGTGGGGATTTGGAAGAGTTTTAATGTTAATATAAAGGTGGGGTGAGAGGGAGTTAAGGAGGCAAAGATGTTGTGGAAGTGACTTGTAGGGTAGGGGTGTGGAGGTAGAGGTGGAGGGTGTAGGTGGAAGTTGGTATAAGAGGTGGCATGGTACAGAGGAAGTAGAATGAGGAGTAGGAGTAATGTAGGGGTAAGGATTGTAGTAGGAAAAGAGAGCATCATAGATGTAGTTTGATTTGAAGTGAAAAGATATGTAGGTTAGAGAGAGTTAGACAAGGCTGATGGGTGGGGAGGAGGAGTGCTGAATAAGGTGTGGTTGGTGGAGGGGGAGGTAGCTTTAGGAGAATGGGAGGAGCAATAATGTAAGGGGATTGGGTGATGTAAGAGGGAGGGAGTATGGGATGGCAATAAATGTAGGAGCACTGGGGGCGGCTGGGAATTGGGGTCAGGGTAGGGGAGCGGAGTGAGCCCGCAGGGCGAATGGAGTGGGATAGAACAACAGGGCAGAAGTGTCCAGCTGAAAAAGCATCAGCCACTGCAGGTTAGAGCTGAAGTAAGTACAGTAAGACTGGGTGGAAATAAATAGAGTCTGAGCAACACAGGGGAAAAGAGAATATAAGGTAGGGAAAGTAAACTAAAGTTAAGGGAGGGTTGTCTTTATAAGTATTTAGAGGTAAAGTTGGATTAAAAAGATTAATAAAAGCAGGCAAAAGGCAAAATGGTGCTGCCACCTAGTGGAGAAAGGAGAAATGGCAGGCAGAGAAGGCTAGGGAGTAGAATAGAGCAAATGGGCAAGTCTCCAAGGTAAAGAAATATAGAAGTAAAAAGAAAATAAGAGGGTAAGTCTCTAATGGGATACAATAAATGGGATAGGAGGCTGGAGGTCAGCAAGTACCAGTGAGAGGGGAGTTTTTTGCGGTCTGCGATAGGCTGCTGAGTCACACACACTGAGGGACAGGCTAACAAATAAGGATGTTTGGATAACTGAGTTTGGTGTAAGGCTACATGCATTTACTGAGAAAATAGGTAAGGGACTCCACACTGAGGTTCTTTTCAGGTAAGCCCAGACTAGAGCGCAGGAAAAAAAGTCCAGGTAAGCCGACTGAGCTTTTGCAGGATATAGTCCGTATATTCGGGAGGTAGAGAGGGACCTTCAGGAGAGGAGTAATTGTGGAAAAATAGGTGTGACTCCACACTGAGTGTTCTGTGTGTGTGTGTGTGTGTGTGTATATATATATATATATATATATATATATATATATATATATATATTTATATGTATGTATACAATATAGATATATATATATATATATATATATATATATATATATATATATACACATACACACACATATACTAACATCCACACATACTGTTCCCTTTTTTTTTTTTTTTTTTACACAGGGGGTGAGGTTGTCACTGTAACAGGAACAATCATCTTGATGCAAAGGTCACACTTCCAGGTGGCTAGTCCTGCCAAGGCTGCTCTTCCCTATGACACACTGACATGCACAATTACACATATCTTTGTAATGTGGGAGGAAACCCATGTGACATAAGGAGGTCATGATGACTCTTTTCAGAAGGCACCCTACCCAAGAAACGAACTGGAGAAACTGTTAGTGTGAGGTGACAATGCTATCCACTGTGCCACTTTGTATATATTAGACAAGTCAACAGAAGATAAATCAGAGTACCACAAGCCAATCTTGAATATTGTTATCCTTTGGAGTATTGAGATAAATATTTAGTAACGTCTAAATGAATATCATTGTATACTAAGTGAATACTGTTTAAATAATAATACAACACTTAATACAAATAATTAAGATTTATTGTGGATCGATAGCTAGGTCTCACAACTAAAGTTATATTTAAGTAAGGAACAATTCTTGTTGTTTTGCAGCCTCTACAACTGGAATAAAAAGTCAGCAACCTTTAAAATATATTCCTTGACAGACTGCGAAATACAGTGTCATCACTGGTAGCTACTCTCTTATTGTGCTGAGACAGAACTGATGATTACTGCTGCTATGTCCTGTATAAGACTTTATATCCACAAAAATAAAGGCTGTTATGTGCTGCAGAAAAAAACCAAGATGCCTACAAAGATAACTTGGTTTGTTCTGAACCTGTCTTTTTTATCTAACTTACAGGGGCATGAATCAAACCGATAAGAGGATTTGGCAAATATAGCTTCTTTTTAGGAGTTATAAGGTTATCTTTAGGGTCATCATGCAATTTTACTTCTGAAAATAACAGAGCATTTACAGAGTTAGCTAAATGTTCAAACATGTATACTATACTCCTCTGCTTTTTTTTGAATTATTGCAACTTTTATGTGGCTGCAGAAAAAATGCAAAATATGGCTATTTTGAGATATATTAAGACAATGATACTTCATAGAAAAGATCATTTTTGAAGGATGCAGTTTTTACTCATGGATGTTAACATGTTTGAGGATGCATGTCCAAAATATAAGGACGGCTATGATGTATGCACAGGATTTTTTTTTTATGGACATTATCAATCATTTATTCTATCTCAACTACTTCTGGACAAAATTCTGACCATTACTGATTTAAATGGATATTTTTCTCATAAGATGATTACATTTTTCTTACATATATTTCTAAAACTGCAATGTGATAATCTTATTCAGTAAAAGCACAGCACAGTACTGTGACTGATCCATTCTTCTGTCACAACAAGTCTATCCCACAGAAATACTCATTTTTTTTTTAGATCTCTTCCTCAGATAATTGTGGTAGCAGCCATTCACACACAAACTCTTATTTTCAAGTATAAATGACTTAATACTGACTATGCAAATTTATGTTTGTACATACGTGTCATCATACATCACATCTGCAAGTCACCATGTTTTCACTGAAGTTAAGTAAATGTATTTTGAAGGATCCAGTTGTAATTAACACACACTTTTTATTATCCATATTTAAGGATCATTTCTCTGCCTATATTTTTCACTGTATGAGAGTTCAGTTCAGTTGAGATTACAAGTTCTTAATAGTCATTATACTATAATGCTGTGACTGACAGCCTCAGATTACAAATGTAAATTGTGTTCATTTGAGAAAGTCACTTATCCTGAACTGTATCTTAGATTCCACACTAAGAATCATATTTGGGAATAAAGAACTTGCCCAGTTAACAAATAAGGTATGCACATACAGAAAATGACAAGCTGCTTTAACACATTAAAGTAGAAATCTATGCATCATATCAATGTAGAGCATTTTTTACATGCATAAATAAATAAAATGTATGACCATGATAAACTGGAAGATAATTTGCTTGCAACATTTTCTAGATCAGGTCTTAAACCTACTAGTCAAATTTGTATTCTTAGAGTTTGAAGCTTTAATTATTACCTGTGCTTTCTGCTATGGTATGCACTAAAAATATATGAAATTTGTAATGAAAAAATATACTAATACCATTACAAATGTGCATGTTTCAGTGCAGGAAAACTGTATGCTCATTAATAGACAAAAAACAAGGTCTGCTGGATAAATGTAATTATATCTCTGGATCAAAAAACACAGAACATTCAATGGTGTTTCAGTTTTAGTCATCTAATACTTCATGATTTTCAGTATACTTTTCAAAAGTTACTTTTGGAAATCTACTTCTAATAAGTACCAGTTGAGCTGTGTTGTCAATGCCGACACATTCCTTACATCTCAGCCATTAATTCCAAATATATTTTGTATTAGCACTTAAAGAAAGACAATGCACTTTGTCAATTCTACTAACATTTTGCAAATATAAAGTAATCATTTTGGAGCAAGGGGCCTATTTCACCAAATGAAAACATACACACACAAGTTTTATTGCTTTTAGTCATCATTTGTATGCAGTAGTGCAAAAACTAAATTGTTAGAAAAGGGGTGTGTATTTTGAAGATTTATGATGTCTATATACAATTAGGTTGTGAAAAATTTTATGGCAGAGGGCATGACAAGGTTTCCCAAATAAATATAGACATCCAAAAAATGTCACAGCATCAGTTTGCTCTAATACAGAATTCATTAATTTTTTTATTTAACTTACAGATTTAGTGAGCATTAATAGCAAAATCAGTTCTGACATTGAGAAAGTAGAGCCTAATTTTAATTTGTTGCTGATTTTATCATGTATAATATTAACAGAAGCTATAACTCACTGTGAATAATAATAAGTGAAGGGTTACACGGAGTCTTGGCAAAACTGAGATAAGTAATCAATAACTGTGATTATATCTGATCAAACATTAAATTATTTGATTACATCTGGCCAAACCTATCAAATCTACCCTGCAGGTTAATGCAAATGAATTTAAATAATAAAATGATCGTTGGTATTGTTGATTTATGGCACACAAAATGTGTTTAGTGGCAAGTAATATTACCTTATCCTTTTGATTGTCCACTTCATTTCATGGCTAGCATGCCATATGTTCAGACTCTGCATGTCCATCCTATGTCCATACGGAATTTCTATAGGTATTCCAGTTTCATCCCAAATCCTATAGATGTGGCACAAATTAATCAGTAGTCCACCACATTAGCTCCAGATCTACAGGCCATGGGTATTCTTGTGTGCATGGGTGTGTGTATGAATATGTGCTCGGCTCTTGTGATTTTTTTTTTCCATTTTCTTAGAGTAAATTTCTCATTATTGCTCCATATGTGGCAGGCTGGGCTCTGGCTTCCTTGAGACCTTCAAATGGATTACTTTACTAATCAGCAAATGTAAGAATGAATGCTATTTTAAATCAGCTTTCAGCATCACTGAACCATGCCTAAAAAGAAAACTAACGTTTTGAAGCTTTATTTGCGCATACAGTGCTTTCATTATCTGCATGCTAGGCTTAATATTTGGGAAGAGAGGTCCTAAAGATAACCTCTAGTTTAATTCACTCTATTGCATTTGTCTCTGTCCCCTTGCCACCAAATGATTATGAACTTAAATCGGTCCTATGACAAATTCAAATCAGTGGGCAGAAAAAAAAGACTTGCGGAATCTCAGTTGACATTGTATCCCTAATGTTATCTACCCAGTGGAACTTGCTAGTGAGAGAAGTTTTCAGTGCAAGTACCATATTGTATTTTTAAGGGGCTTTTAACCTCCATAATGTTTCAGGCCTAAAACTCTTCTTACCATAAACCGTTTCCCTCAAATAATTCATAAAACAAGACATAATTAAATTCTGATAAAGATATCACACAAAAATGGATCATTACTATCCCTCCTGTTATATTTACTCACACCATTGTTCACAGCTTCGTTTTCTTTGTCTTGTACTCATTTCAGCCTCATTTAATGATGTCATCAATTTTTCATCAACAAGCCAACACTAAATTATTTCACCAACAATATGCTGAAACAATGTTGTAGTCTTGGCAGCTACCACAGTTCTCTACACTGCTTCATACTGAACTTCTGACCTTGGGTGGGAGATACTTTTTCAAGTCCATGGATGGAATCTTGGAGTTACCATAGAAAGAAGACTTTGGGTTTCCAATGAAGTTGAGGACGTCTAGAAAGTGCAAGTATAAATTCTGTTTATTCATCATAGATTAAGGCTTATCTAGAATTACTGTTAAACAATGTTGCAATGTCTTTCGATAATCACAGAAACCATACATCTAAACAGCTGCTCAGATATCTAATAAAGTGCCGCTTTTAGCATTAACATTTTTTTAAAAGTCCTCACAACAGCATCACCAAATAATTTTCATCTTTACTAATACAATTTACATAAAACACGAGCAACAGTTTTACTGATCTGAAAGGCCCCGGATTCAATTTCCCTGTCATTTCTTGTCTATGATCTGTCTAAAGATACCAGCTGCAATAAAATATTGGTCAAGCTGTTAAATCTTGGCTCAACCAAAAATAAGCCGAAGAAACAAAATGGATTCAGGAGCTTACAACCATAGATGTTTATTTAAAAGTGTAAACTTCACAAAAAGAAAACAATAAAAAGCATAAGCTTTTGCATAAAATTTACTTTCTTGGCTTTTAAAAAGACAATATGAAAATGTTAACATTTATATACTAAACACATGACATGGACTGAGAAATCACAATATATATATATTTGTAAATACTTAATACTTAACACATCTAGTCATGCCCGTTTTGATTAAAGTACAGGATCATTTCTCACAATAATTTGCTTTTTTTTTACACAAAGAATTGAAGAGTTTAAACAAGGCTGCTTATCAGAAATTATTATGGTTATACAATGGCATTCCTCCACTTTGGTATCCATTGTTAAGTCAACACCCTAACATTTGCATTAATCTTTTTGAGTTGTCCTTAACTGAAAGATATATGTATAAGAAAATTATAATATGGTGGACTAATGCCATGAATATTGCACTTGTTAACATCTATGCTAATTCCATCAAAAAAAAAAAAAAAAGATATATCAATGGAATATAATACACTAGACCCAACCTTAACATAAGCAGGAGGTGCTTAACATTTGTTAACGTTAGGTCACGTGCCACTCGGCAGCTTAACTTATTTTTTTTCTGAATACTGGAGCTTAATCAGCACGCTCTATGCATTGCAAAAAATTACTGTCCCACTGACTGCATGTAATCATGTAATTAACAACATTAGTTACACAAGAAAGAATATTTATGCAGTGCAAATAGAATACAAATTAAGTGCACAAATTGTTTGCGCACTACTTAGAGAGGCTTTTTAAACTGATGTACTGATATTTTAAGATATAGAGGAGGAAAAATATTGCTTATTAGTTTATAGTCCACATGCTTTTGATGACTGTCTTTCAGAGAATAGACTGTACAACTTGAAGACAGAAGCATATATGACTACATTTGATTTTTTTCCATGAAGAGGAATCAAATTACACCACAGAATGATTTTTTTTTTGTTTTTAGAAATAATTTCCTGTATAATTCTTGAAATAAAACATGGACATTCTGAAACTTGTAAAGTAAATGGAAAATTAAAAGAAATAATGTACGTATCTTAATCCAGTTAATACTGCCAATTTCATCCTTGTATGCATTTTTTTTAGTAATGCCAGTAAATAATTAGGGAAGCTAAAATTAAGCTGAAGACTTCTTTAGATATTATTGATAAAACATTGCCCAATATTTCTTGTCTGCAACAGAAGAAAATGTGCTATTCCAATTAAATTCAAATAAAAAAAATGCCTAAAATATCTATGACACTCAAGCACCCTTTTGTAAATCACAGATGCATTGATTATTGATCTACCTAAACTAGTATTTTCCAGTAATAACAGCTGTTCATATCTGGTTAATTAGGAGGTAAACAGATGCCTAATGAAAAGTACCACAAGTTTGAATTTGAGCTCATTTAAACTAGTTAACATATGGGGAAAAAAACAGCACAGGTCTCTAGCAGCATGGCTGAAAGTCTCCTTTCTGGCAACAGTCATAGCAGACATTTCACTTTGTGCATAAAACAACATCATGAAACACTTTTCAAACACCACCTTGAATTATTATGCAGTGTATATTGGTTGGAAACCTGGACTGACAGCAGTTGTTGTTGATCAATTCTCAATTTAAAAGTCTTCAAACAGGCACAAATTCATATGCTGTACTTTTGCACTCCAGTCACTTATATGACTATACAAAAGGCTCAGCTGGCTTCAATTTAATGACCAGGAACTTTACCTTACCATATGCAATGCTTAAGTTCGATTAACAATGAAGTAGAAAATGAGAAATTCTTTGATAATATTTAACAATTTACTCTTGTTCTAGCTTTACTGGGGTACACGATATGTAGACTTCTATATTTAAAAACTTTGTATGGCATCCAGTTTATCTGTGATTTATATAAAAGTTTATAATACAAATACCATTTGTGTTTTATGCAATTCTTATTTATTATGACCACCTTTTACATTTCAGATAAGATCATTTCTTAAGAATGGGTAATATTCAGGGTATAGTGCTCTTAAGTTGTGCACTTATTCTAATCTATTAAAACACTATAATAAGTAATATATGAAAGGCTGTCAGGGTTTACTTTTGTGCTTGGTGTATTGTATCTCAGTACTTATAGCAAGCAGACCACAGATGAGTGAGGAGGAGGAATTAAATGCATTAAGCAAGCGATAATAGCCTCCAAAGGTGGGTATTACAAGGACATGACAAACCACCAAGTGGTGTTGCAAGGCCCGATGGCAAAGTCACAGGGCCTCCACACTGCTTCATTATGCCCATGTAATGCCCATCCAACTCGGAGAAAACAATTGCACTTAAAAATGGGTTGTTAAATTGTTTTGTATTTACATAAACACACACACACATATATATATATATATATATATATATATATATTATATAGACAGAGAGAGAGCGAGAGGATTTGGGGGCAAAGCCCCCCACTTGGTGTGTTTGACATGCATCGGTGTGTTTTTTTTATGTTGGCCAACTGCCTCCTTTCCCATATTAAAAAAAAAAAATAAAATAAAATAAAGATTTCAGTACTGTTTAAAAAAGCATCCTGTTGCACTACTAGAGGTAACGTAGAAAAATATATTAAATTTCATAAAAAAATTCTTCATTTACCACCACGGCTGAAACAGTTGTAATTTAAAATAAAAACTTTAATGCAAAGATAACATTCTATAAAAATATATAGAGCACAAATTCTTTCAGCTTAGTTAGCCTTCATCAGATCTTGGTTATAGTTCATGCTCTCTAATATTTAAATCTCTGCATCCATTCTTTTTTTTTCTTATGCCACCCCATGGCAAAAGTTAAGTCTAAGGGAGTCATGCAATGTGGACAAGTGGAGTATCATCACACCTCGAAGACAGCTCAGACAGGTCCACCTACCAACTTATGGACCACTCCCTTCTTCCAGCAATGTCCTCAGAATCCACCAAAGATTTTCTCTACTAGATTCTCCACATACAACCTGCCCCCAGGATAGGCATGTACATCCAGCCCTGCTGCCCCATCAGTCACTCAAACCACAATTCAAACCAGGGTCACCTGGGCCACCGTCAGAACTTTCTCTCTCTATGCCACCAGAGTGGCGAACTTGACTGATTTTTGGCGAGTATGACTGATTCCTAATTGGAAACTTTCTTTTCAATGTATGGCAGTATACTTCCTTTAAGATTTTATAAACAAGAGTGGCTAGGAGGATAGTAAACTTTTCAGTAACTATGAGCATTTTAGGTAAAATAATAAATTGCCATAGTGTCTCTGATAATCTGCAAGAGGAGTGAAAGTTTTTTTTTTCTCCACAGTCTATAATCTTTACATATTGTATGTGATGTTAAAGAACCAGAAAATGAAGACCATATTCCATTTTATGTAGAAGGACATTTTGTCAAAGGCTATTTGGACAGCAAGATAAAGAATAAAAGAGATGGGTGATTATCTAACATGCAAGAAAAAGTTCCGTCTCAACTTAAACAGTTGAGTTTTATCAATGTGAGTTCAGAAGGAAAGGGAAGAATACAAGGTGCGTTTCAATTATTTATATTCAGCGACATAAGGGACAACATATTTTTTGTTATCCATATTTATGGTGGCAGACCGTCTTGAAAACTAATGAAGTGAAGAAAAAAGTAAATTAGATTTTCATGGTTTATGAGAATTATTAGCTATAGCCCAGGTACAAAGGTCAGAGGAAGAGTGCAACAGATTGGCTTGAAGTCTAAGAGACAACTGTGAGCTTGGTATTGGAAGATATCAGCTAATATTGGGAGGTCTTCAGAAAGATTACTGATCAATAGTGAAGACAGATGAGGACCCAAGACAGATCACTGAGGCAACTTCTGTGTTTGGTAGGCCACAAGATGACCACTGGTTGATGGTTAGGACTTAAAATCTTCCATTTCTGATGCAACTTTAAAACCAATTTATTGTGTTTAGACCAAATTTAAAATTAGTCAGCTTCCTAAGAAGCAGGCTACGGTTTATGGTTTTGAATGTCCTTGTCATGATGACAAAATGCTTTCTTTTTTTTTTTTTTCTTCTTAGGGTTGTCAATGGGTGATAATTTATTTCTCAAAGGGATCGAATCGACATATATGCTAATCTTACATGTTTTCTAATTGACAGGTAGGTATTGTTGAGAAGTTCAGCTGAGGTTTTTTTTTTTTTTTTTTTGTTTGTTTTCTAATCTGCCAGGCATATTCTCTGTGTTTGACTAGTTTATTAATATCATGTGTTATCCATTGGCATTTTTATCCTCTTAGCCTTTTGTGTGTTGGAGGAAAGTGTGCGTCTTGTATTGTGGTGAGGATTTTGGCTAAGAATGACAAAGTAGCCTCTGGGCCAGTCATAAACTAAAGACTAATCATTGGCATACAAATGGTTGTTGAGGGAAGAGAGTTTTCCCGGGAAGTTCTGTCCTGATAGTATTTGAAGGATGGGCTTTAACGATTTGAAGTACTAGGAGGACATAACTGAGTAGTGGTCACTAAGGCTGTTGCATAAAATGTTTATGCAATGACTGGCCATGCTTGTGATGATTAGGTCTAGTGTGGAGTGTTTTTCACACTGCATATTTTATCTTGTAGATTGCATAACTGAACGGAAGTAAATATGTATTGAGCTGGTTTCCTTCTGTACCACCTGCATTACAGCAGAGATCACCTTGAATTATAGTGTTTTGGGTTCAGCAATTAGGGAAGACCCTTGGGATAGTGGCTTTGACTAAGACGTAGGAGAAAGGGGAGTACAAATAACTGGTAAGGTGAGGTGGATATGTTGTCCTATAGTTAGATTAACTGTTATCCAATTAAGAACTAGATTGCTTGCTTGACTAGCATTGTTGGCATTAATAATAAAGATGCATTTCACTAATTTTGGACCACCATCCCTCCAACCTTTCATTTGACTAGCCTGAAGTCATGAAGGATATTGCCAATTTGCCAACTGATAGAATGAAGGAGGATTGGCAGATGATGTCTTTCAGCCAGGTTTTTGTTATGGCTAGGGTATCTAGAAATTGTGGTGCTAATCCGAGTTTCAAGGAAAAAACACTTACTTTTCACGCAAGCTATAATGACCTGAAATTACATTTTTCTGCAAAAAAGGTTAGCTTCGGGGGTGTTAAGCCTTGTTAGGGTCTGGGACTGGAATGCTCATCACATGATCAAAGCGGTTTGTGTCCCAACTGCTAGATTAAAGAGGCAAAATATTTTGGGTGGGGTTAACAGAGAATGTATTGTGATAAAGGAAGTGTGTTTGTAATAATTGTTTTATAGACACATAGATAAGAGTCTTAGAATAGGATTCCATGATTAGGAATACTTGTATCACGAGACAGAGCGAGTTGGAGGGATTTTTTTTTTGTTATGATTCAGTGAATGACTGAGGGGAAAGAAATGGTGAAATTAAGGCAGCATACAAGTAACATATACGAGGATTAGACAGTAACAATAGCAATTAATTCTCTTTAGAAGGGAAAAAAAAAGCAGTAATCCATATGCCAGCTAGGCTGGATTATGACAGAAAATGGAGGAGTGCATGTAAACTGCCACCAACAGTAGGAGTTTGGTAGTAAAATGCAGACAACACAGTATAATTGGGTAGAGTGCCTGAGGATATTGGACTACATGCTAGCTAGGCATGGATATTAGAAGTTAAGAACAGGGGGATATAACTACCACATGGAATTGAAAGTGCTTTGGAAATCAACCAGCCAATCTGCTACAAAGTGTGGGATTTTACTCAGAATAAATAGTAGAGGCTATTCTTTGTGCTGCCTAGACTAGGATGGCAAAAAAATAAGTGTGGGGGGGATGGAGGTTGTACTATAACTTCATCCTAGACTGAGTGTAACATGAAATAGATAAAAGTCTGTCACCCAGACTGGGAATTCAGTAGACAAGAGCAGGAAGGGGATTTAAAGACTGAAATGAAAATGGGTTAATAGGGGTAGTCATACTAACTTCTGTTTGTGATGTTAAAGGAGAGAATAAGCAGGACTGAAATGCCATTCTATCAGTACTGGAATGCAGGGGTATTAGCCAAGTGTAATAACGTCTGCAGCATAGTAGGGAGCAGCGAAAATCTCACCTGGAGTGCTGTAGTGAGAGAAAGAAACACAAGAATCAAGCAAAAGATTAAAAGTCAGTAGTGGGAAAATAAAGATACTTCCAGCCAGGCTAGTAGGCCACCATGCTTGTTGTCTAGAAGTGCTGGAATGATGAGAAGGGAGAGGACAGAATTTTAGTTAGTTAAAAGTTTATCTTGGAGGTAATGCAATTTTAAGTGGAACTATAGTTGGTTTCAGCTCCAGATAGTTTAAAATGTTATGTCAGAAGTGTAAAGACAGCAAGGGAAGCTACAGATGGCTTCTAATCAAGATAGAGCAGTGTAATCAGTAAAAATGGTAGGGCTATGCCTGGTAAGAAAAAAAAAGTATAATGGAAAACTGAAATGACTGGCACTTTATGAAAAACATGAGGGATGAAGGTAAAATTATAATTTTAAACAAGTGAATTAGTGAATGGGTACATGGCTGCAATAAAACAAAGAAGCTGTGGGAGTAGAAGGGTTTCTCATAAGATGGCTTACTGAAGGGAAGGGATGAGTAACTACTTAGAAAATGAGATGGGGGTGGAATTGGGGTTAAGTTAAAGATGTATAGAAGCCACACAACATGGTTACCCAACACCAAAATAAGACCCCCCCCCCCCCCAAGTAGGTCTTTAATAAAGCAAATATTTAGTGGGTTGAATATGTATTGGGTAATAAAAGATATAAGGATGATGGAACCCACAGCAAAAAATGGAACGGGAGAGAAAAAGTTACAGACAGTGAGCTAACTAAAAGGAAAACTAGATTCAGTGGGAAAAGGCACAAGGAGGTGACATCTTAGGCATCAGAAAGAGTAATCTGGAGTTGAAAAGGATGTAAAGTTTATGCCCTTCATAAATGGCAATAAGA